>NC_056731.1:956478597-956521097 GCF_019279795.1 Protopterus annectens
CTACTGTGTGTGATGTGTTTGGTGTTGTGTGTGGAATGTTTGTGAGTGTGACTTGAAGGTCCCTGCTGTTTAGGTAAGTTTTTATTGAGGACCTCTGCATATGTGCGTGTGTTTCATGCTTGGCTATGTGATATGAGTGGTGCGGTGTTTGTGCTGGCAACCTCCTTTGTCAGGAGTACTGAATGTGGCATTAGACATCATGGATTCCAGGTTACTGATGTACATGCATTTCTCACAATAAGAAGAATTATGTTCTAGCTGAACAGGATTATCAGTAAACATAAGGCATTTGCTACACTGTCTCAGTATGCCGATGTGAACCAGACTGGAAGGAGAAACTGATGGGAATTGTCCAGAAATAGTGTTCCAAATACTTGGGCAGACATATGGAGAAAGGCTTTTGATAAGGGTTTGTCCACAAGAGTGAAGGCCACAAAAATCTTCTTAAATGTAAAGTAACTAGCACAAGTGCTAAAAGCAAAACTAAGATGCTTAGAATAACAGATACATTAAATCAGGCTACTAACAAGCAGTAATAAATGTGGCAAAGTAACATCTGGATGGTGCAGTGGTGCAGTGGTAGCATTGTCACCTCACAGCAAGAGGTTCTCTCATTTGATTGTAGGCTGGGGTGTTTTCTGTGTGGAGTCTGCATGTCCTTCCTGCATTCATGTGGGTTCCCTCTGGGGGTTCTGACTTTCTCCCACATTACAAAGACATGCATCTGAAGTGTTTCTCCCCAGGCTTCCACTGAAAATTGGTTTCATTGTAAGTTGTACTTTCCCAGTTAACAAATGTTAAATAAAGAATAAAAGCACTTGAACACTTAAGCGCACACAGCAAAAATAAGGTGATAGGGAAGGACAAAATTACAGTAAAAGCAGCTGAATAAAGTGTATTTTTTTTGTTTTTATTAAGTCGAGAGGAGAAAACAGAAGATAGTTCAAGATTAAGAAATCAAGAAACTAAGGGGGTTGGCCTTCCCAAATGCTCTCTCTGTACTCAGTAGACTGAGCTGATGAAATGGGACAGGGAGGAGTGTCCAAACTCAAAGAAGCAAGGGGGTAGTCCTTCTCAAATGATCTCACTGTACTCAGCTGAGTGAGCCAATGATATGGCAATGGGAGGAGTAACCAAAATCAATTTCACAGTAAAGTGGAAAAGAATAAGGATGAAATGCAAGGGGTTCAAGTGATAAAAAGAGTGTAGGATTCTGAATATAGGTTGATAAGAAGAAGAAGAATTACAAAGAATATTATATGCTTAAAGTATCAAAAAGTATTCTTAGAGTATGTATGTGAATTAAAAAGAGTTTTTTCCACTGTGGATGTGTTCAAGTAAGATGATAGAAGACAGGCAAAAAGGGAATGACATTTACTGATGGAAATTAGCAAAGGAACCACAGTACTGGGAACACATAACTCAGTAAAAAACGAAATAGAGCAAGTTGAGGTTAAGCAGCAGTTTGAATTGCAGAATAGAGACTGGCTTTCTTGTCAGTGCTTGATAAAATGGTGTATGCAAAAAAAAGTGATAGAAAAGTGCTAAGTGAAAGACCAGCTTTGGTAAAGTGGTTATTTGAGTCTAGAACAGAAAACATAATTGCATGATAGCTAACTAGAATCAATCAGAGGAGTTTAGAAAAGACTGAGAAAGGAGAAGAAGAAAAGCAATTTACAAAGGACTAATGGGAAGAACTCTGCAGGACTACAATTTATACAACAAACTTCAGAAGGCTGAAGATTTTTTCATAGAAATTTTTAAATCCGAAGTAAACTTCAGAGAATATTTCTTCAGGTAGGTAACACATGATGGAGACTTGAAAGGTAAGGAGGGTAAATTAGGAACATTTTGTTTGTAAATGTACAAGTTGGTGAATTAAAAAAAACAAAACAAAAAACAAAAAAAAACTGCCTTTTTAGTACTTTGACAGAAATGTTGGGTTAACAAATGTCAGTATCTAAAGAAATGGTTCTTCTTGAGCTGGGATATATGCAAAAAAAAACAGTTAATGGAAAATGGAAAACAAAAATCCAACCTAATGTAAGTTTGTACGTTTTGAATATTGTAAAGAAGATGAAAGAATGGGAGGTAGAATTTTTCATAAAGGGTAGGAGCAGATTTCATAGAAATAATATGAATTTGTGAAAAACTATGTGCAGAACAATGCTCAGGAGGAGTAAGAAAATTTAAGTGAAGGCAGGGACTGATATTTAGTCATTGTTAAATGAAGGAAATGTGTTTTAAAGAAAACAAGTATACTGTTTGATGATACTAATAGAAACTATTACTGCTCATTTAAAATGCTATTAATATATGTAAGCTCATAGTTCAACTTAAAATGCGATAATTTAATAAGGGTATTAAAAAAACACCCATAATGACTGCGCTGCATGCTAGTCTTGAATAATTGCAGTACAGTTGTTTTATTTGCCTGTTACTGTGAATATAATACTCCGTGCAGAATCAGGTATTGATATGAAATCCTAAAATTAATTGAAAGACACAGACACACATTGCCTCTCTCATATAAACAAACAAACATAAAGAAAAATCTCACTGTCTATACATCACTGTCAACTACTCATTCATTTCCTATATTGTTAAAAGCTACCTTAGTCACATGAGCTAAGAAATGCTTCTTTAGTAATTGCAGTTTACCATCCCCTTATCGCATAATGCATACAATTATTCACATGTAGTACAGATTCACCCAGTGCTCTACCACCATAACCATGCAATACATACTCCAACCTGTTAATTAAAAAAAGAAAAACATTTTTCCTACCACTGCAGTTCACGGCTCTTACCCTTGCCACCCACTACTCTTATATGCAAACTCAGAATAACACTGGGAATGCTCAGAGCCTCAGCTCAATAGTGTCCAGGCCAGCTAACTGTGTCCACTAAACCTGTGGTCATGCACATGGTGTAAGCCATAAGCAGCAATCACAGAACCACATTTCTAGTATTTTAAAAAAAGTAGCAGCTCATATGCTGCTGATTATCACATCTGCCCAGCACTCATAACTGCAATTTCTAAGTGATATTAGGGGTATGCGGTTACCAGCTTCTGCAGTGTCATACATTTACATGGTATGCCAATTAAACAGCCCCATTCTGAAGGTCGTCATGAAAAAAAGGACTTCATGTTAATCAAGAATCTATGGGCATGTTTATATAATAGTTTCTTCTTGTATCATACTTTTGTTGTAACATTACGCTATAACATCTAATTGCGGCAGTTCACTGACTGACTGGCTAATATTTATGCTTAAAAAGAAATCTTCATCCGAAGCAAAGAGCTAGTGTGTATGTACATACATAGCAGCTGTTTTCTAAACCATGTCCAACACCTTTGTTAAGCTGTAACAAAGACTCATTCTAATTCCTTTTCCAGCTTCTAACATACAATCAGTGAGTGGCTGCAATTTAATCAACCACCATCAGATGCTTAAATGCATATTGCTAGTTCTTGCAGAGACTGATTGGCATTTCTTCTACACTGCTAAGATTGATTGGTGAACAATGCACCATATACTATGATTTTTAGGTCATTGTCAAACAGATTTCCAAATAAAGCAAAATATGATTTACTTAGCTGTGACACACTTTGTACTTTAGAAAGGGGAAGTTGATTGTTAGAACTGTTTGAGATAAGCAAACACACACACACACACACACACACACACACACACACACACACACACACACACACACACACACACACAAAAACACACACTGTTTTGGAGGTGGAGTGGTAAAACTGAGAACTCGCCTTCTCTTAAGACTCAAGTTAAAGGCCCTCATGATTTCTTTTTCAGGATCAGGATGTGATGATTTAGTTTTAATGTGCTGTCTTTCACAAACAGTGTCTCAAATTATTAACTTATATCCAGATAACTATATTTGTCTGCTTGAGATAAGTTAATAACCACAGACCAAGGTTTAACCTTGCAACCATTTATTGACAACAAACACAATTGATATTGGATCATACAAATAATAATAACCACCTAATAACTAAGATAACATATTAACTATTGAGCCATAACTATAACTAAATAAATAATTTGGCCAGTTGGCATCCCCAAGTCTGCTCTGTTCTGGTATGTTATTATCTGGACGCATACCCTAAGCCCCTTGGACATCTTTCATAATCCACCAAGCCCAGGAGTTACCACTCTGTCCTTGAAAACTTCCATTTACACCAAATGCAATGCATGCTGTTTAGCCATATGCTCATAGCTTGAAGAAACAGTCATAAAAACAAACATTTCATGGTAAGATGAGAGAACAAAGTCTGTAATGACTAATCAGGTTACAAAATGTTTGATAGACAACAATAACTGCAGGTTAAATTAATCCAAACCAAACTCATTTAAGTAAATTCCATCATGTTCAAAGAAATCCAGGTCAGGTTTTTTCAAGCTCTTCATGTTCAATGACATTAATGTCAATCGAACTTGCTGCTCAGACCACCTACTGATTAATAAAATATCTGGACATTTCCATGGCTGAATTCTTCCAGGCTCCTCTAAAGTGAAATCTTGAAACCATAGCAGATCAGCATATCATTATGTCAGGATGTCTCAAGATTAGAGTGTGATGGTCAGGCAATATTCTAGCTAGCAGCATATTTTTTGTGACACTTGTAAGATCATTACGGTAGTAGGCTTAGTCCAATGTCCTAGTAAATGGGGCCAAACATCCCCTTGCTGAAACCAGGATGATCCTGGAAAAAACAGCCCATTATGCTGTTCTGTGCATAAAGGATCGACATAAAATCCACAACAGCTTCTTTCCTGCAACAAAAATTTATGAGGGTTACAGTCCAGTGTAAGGAGTGGAGACACCATAGATCATCTTCCAATTCTCTTCAAACCTTTTCTGAGTGCCTTTCATTTGCAAGGTCTGATGTCCTGCCTGTGCAAAAGAAGTGGAAAGAACAGCCTAGAGGAGGAATGCTTTGCTGTAACAAGACTATATGCAATGCTACTTTGATTTCAGAGGGTGAAATCAAGCAGCCAGGCTATAGACAAAAAATGGGACTTGAACGGGGCACCCTGTGAACTAACTTGTTCCATACTGAGACCCAAATGACTGGGCAAGTGACGTAGCAACTATATCTATCTAGGATAAGTTGATCCTCCCACCCAGATGTCCTGGCCCTCATTACCTATATCAGATCATAATTTCTTGCTATAAATACATCTACCTACTGTAAGACCAGAAGGATTTCATTCACTCTAAATGATCCTGCATAAAGTCAAGTAAACAAGGAAGCCCAGCAAATGAAAGAGTTGTAATCAGGTGAAGTATAATAACTAGCCACAATAGTAGGTGGCCAAGAGGTTTCCTAGAGTCTTGTGATATTCCCCTGATTCTTTCACAATCTTTAGTTAATGTAGCAACTTCTCAGTGTCCTGAAATATCTGAAAGACTCAAAGAGCAGGCTTACCAGCTCAAGGCTGCTAAACAGATGTGTAACATGCTGTGTACTTCCTTTAATAAACATCTTTGAACTATTGACTCAAGTCAGGACTGGTGAGGGCCAATGTCTAGGATGGTCGGGTAGATTCTTATAATTTTTTTTAAAATGCTTGCAATGAGGATGAGTAAACATTTTTTGTTTTTTGGATACCAAGACTTGGATATAATGTTAATGGCTAACAGTCTCCAATCAGACAAATTTCATGTGGAACCCATGGGCATGACTCTGTCAAATAAAGATTATTTATCAAAGAAAAAAACCTAAAAGAGGCAAATTTTCCACTCTGATGGGAAGCAAGTAGAAGACGTGCTGTATATCCAACATACAGAGCCACACATTGTCAAAACCTTTGATGAGCTCTGCTGTGAGGTGAAGGAAGCATAATGGACTTTAGATACTTCCTTGTCTAGAAGTCATTGAAAGAGGAATCTTTTGAGTGAGATAGGCGGTGATTTAGGTAAAAGTCCCTTCCTGTTTTTTTGGTACTGAATCATTGGGCACAACTTAATGGTGGACAAAGGTGATTGTCCAAATGGAACAATGATCCTCCCTGCCTGTTGTTCCTCTTTAAGCAACCCCTTAGCTAATGTGTCCTTACCTTTGACAGTGATTAGGTTCTCCACCATGCCTTCACACCCTACTACCAGCTGGTAGCTCCGCCCTCTAATGATCTCCACTATCCAAGTCCTTAATGCTCTCTCTGAGGTCAAAAATGTAGCTCCATGAGGCATGGTAATCTACTAGTGTGCATCTCTGCTTTCTTGTATTAGATAATCTACTAGTGTGTCTCCATGTTTGTTTGAGTCACTGTCTTACTGATCCACCCCATAATCTGTTTAGCCTTAGCCTCTCAACAGACTTCATACCTGAGGCAAGGGGAACAGCTCTGGTCACCCCCTTCACAAAGGAATCCACACTACTGATCTGAACAACTGTAGATGCATATGCTTCACAACTCTTATTTGTAAAGCAATGGAGCGCATCATTATTGACGTTATAATGCACTAGAAGTCTGCAGTCCATTGACCCACACTAGTTTATGGTTGTGAAGGGTAGATTTTGCTTTTAAACTTTGTGGACTTCTTTAAATGAGTTTCTCTCTGATCCTGAAATTGGCAAACAGGAAAGTACTGCATACCCTGACTTTGCCAAGGACTTTGACATTATTGCACACTGAGGATTCATAGTCAAACTGGTCAAGCTTAATTTAAACATCTGTGTTACCAGTGAAGAACATATTAACTTACCAGCAGAATATGGAAAGTAAATACAGAGGTACAGTGTCTTTTAAGAAGTTTGTTGCCATTGATGCCTTCCAGGGCTCAGCATTAGGGATTCTTCTATTTGGCATTTATTTCTTGGACATGGATTTCAAGGGCCTTTGATTAACCAAGTTTGCTGATGACTACAACTTGATGCCATCATAACACCTCTCTCACAGTGACTTCTGCATTATCCAAGAAAGACTAACATGTACAAATAATTGTTGCCAAGATCATAACTTTAAATGCAGAAAAAATGCATAGTGTAATCACCTTTGTAAAATGTGACCACTCATGTTTATGCCGTATCAATGGTATGCACTTCAAGATCTGGGCACATTCGCTGACAGTGAGCTTACTGTGATCATTAGAAAATACATTGTGTTGTTAGCTGATGTTCAAGTATATATCTTGTAGTCCAAGAATGGTATCTCTCCTCTGTGCTTATCCCTAATTAGACCCATTATTGAATGCAATGTAATCTTTGTCATGCAACTATCCAGATACTTGGACCAGCTCAAAGGATACCAATGTCTCCTTACGAAGAACATTAAGTCATAAGGTGAAACCATAATGAGACATGCTGATGATTTATTCACCAAACTGAACAAGGAAATGGAGATGGTAAGCAGTCTTTCAGGTGGGAGGATCCAACATATCATCAAAGCTCGTTAGTCTTTTCACTCAAGATTCACATAAGACTTGGTTCTATGTACCTGAGAATAAATGGCATGAGACGCACCTCTATGGATCATATGAAGAGAGTCATAATGGAGTCCCCAGAAAATGTGTCTGAGATTGGTATTAAACCAGTCTTGAGCTGCATCCTACTATCACCAAGAATGATGCCACAATACAAATAAAAGAAATTGTAACTATCCGCTTAGTTATTGGTGTCATTCTAAGGGAAACCAGTACATATAGATCTGTGGGAATGAGATAACTCAGTGCTTTACTTGCTTTGCTAGAGATGATGTGCACCTCTGTCCTTATGACTTTTGTTTATTGGCCAAAATATTCTCTACCCTCGTACTGCATCTTTTCTGCAAGGCTATGCTTCCCAAGCTGCCAAAATACTCAAGACTACTTAAAAACAGACTGTCCAATGCTAGAAACTGAATAAGGAGTTACACTCCTTATAGGCATTCCTGACATTAAATACAGATGTCTGCATCATTAGTGAAAAATTGTTTCCGCATAGCAATGGTGTACCCTCAGTGCAGGGCTTTAATGCCTATCACTCTTTCAGACCTACCTTTGAAAATGTCTGTAGTGTTGGTGCTGGCATGTCCATATTCTAAAATAGCCAAATCACATCATCACTCATGAGGAAAGACAGTGATAAGAGAAGGCAATTACCTCAAGCTCCTCCATATCCTATTTATCATCAATAAAAATTCATAGTGTATCATAGCCAATTACTGCACCACCTCCATCTGTCCACAGCCCATGAGGAATATCTAAATAAACTGAAGTGTCCCTCTCCACTGAACTAAATCCTGTTAGGGATTTCAACTATCCTTCTAGCAACAAGGTAATCCACTCAAATGTCTATGCACAATGCTGCCTAGATTTCACAAATGCTAATGCCTTAGATCAATTAGTTCATGTTCCAACCTAGGGCTCAAAAAATATTTGAACTGGTCCTCACTATTACACCAGCTGATTATCCATCTTTGGTCAAATCTGACTAAAGTTTAGTATTGTTCAGTGTGAGGATTAAATCTGATCTACTATCAAACACTTCTGTCTTTTGAGATTATTCAAAATCAAATCTATTAGAGGAAGAGGTGATGAACCATGTCCTCTAGGTCACCCTATCTTGCACACTGCTACATTCACAGACAATTTCTATGCTCATGCTTGCATTGTTTCATAAGTCTCACTCAAATACAAAACAAGCTAAGTTCAGGAATAAACACCTATGGTGAAATCAAACTATATAACAAAAGGAAGTAATGTATTGTTTGCAATAGCAAACTAAACCTCTAAAAATGAAATCAGAAAATAAAAAAGGTGCAGAAAACAAAGTCAAACCATCCATAAATAGGTGTGAACTGAAAAAATTGCCACCTAAGTAAAGGACAATAACAAGGACTTTTATAAATATGTCAGAAAGCTTTGAAGTAATATCTATCACTGCACTGAGCTAATACATAACAACAATGCACTCTCATCCCCAGAGGACACAGCCGATGCATTCAACAATAAGTTTATCTCTGACTTTATACCTTTGTCTCATCCTAACTTTTCTCTACATATTTTCATGTCTACATGCACCCTGATCACCTTGTAGCAAGTCCTGGAGACACTCAAGGCCAAAAATACTAATTACTTGTGTCCAGACACAGTGTCAGGTTACTTTCTTGCTAGCACCAAGTGCAATCTTTTAGGCCTACTATTAAACATGTTCACTCTCTGTCTTTCTAATTGATTCATGCTTGATATGTGGCAAAATGGGGCAGTGATCCCATTCCATAAGAGATGACCCACCACTGATCTTGCTAACTATAGACTGATAGGCCTAACCAGCCTTATCTGCCATTGGCAATGTATGGCATCATTATAGAACTTATTATCAGCAATCTACAGGTCCTTAACACAAACCAGTTTGGGTTTGTTGAAGGGTAGATCCTGCCATCTAAACTTAATGTATTTCTTTGAAAAAGTCAGTGATGCATTGGATGCAGGCAAATTGGTGCAAACAGCTTACCTCAACCTGGTGAAGGTGTTTGATACAATACCTCATTTTGAAATTATAGACATTGCAAACTGGCCCACAGACAGATTCCAGTCTATCGAAGTAAGAGGCACACTTTCTTCAAAAAGGAGTGTGACAAGTGACATCCCTCAGGGATCAATCCTTAGGCAACTTTGCTTTGGTATTTACTTCTCAGATATCAAGGCTCTTGTTCATGGCCTAGAGATGACCAATGACTGCAAATGCAGAGTTATAAATTCTCTAGCTGAGTCCTAGATTCTCTAGGATAGTCTAATATGTGCAATAAATAAAGCCATGATCATGGCCTTAAGCTAAATTACAATAAATGTAGTATAATATACTATGGCAAACATGGGCACCTGTGCATCTACCACATAGCTAACATCCCATTTAAAACTGATACAGTTATTAGGGACATGTGCAGGTTCAATGACACTGAACTTCCCTTTGATCACCATGTATCGGCTCTTATTAGGAAATCCTTTTATCAAGTCAGATAGATTATTAGATGTATATCTTCCAAGTAAATGAAAGTTATTATCCTTCATTACTTTTCCCTCATCAGACCCATAATACAATATAATTTCCTTTTTCATTTGTACTCATCTAAACATTTGATTGACTCAAAAGCCACATCATTTTCTCACTAAAAAAATCAAGTGAATATTCCAATGTGTTACACAGTCTACATTAAAACACTTTTCTATAATCTCTTTTTCTTAAAGACTTTTGAGGAGGACCTTTGTCTTACCTGCAAAGCCATGAATGATACTGTCTTATGTTACCTCTTATACAACTGTTAAAATAAATATTTTAAACCCCAACTCAAAGGAAGTAACCTTCCAACACAGGATAAACAGGACCTGTTGGTGACAGATATCTCAAACAAAGAAGCTTTTTTTTATAACATAGACTTCCCTTAAGTGTAAATATAGACGCTAACCTGACCTTCTTATAACACAACCTGGATGAATGGATGGGAAACCATAAATTCACAAAATTATTATCACTATGAAATGAACACCATGCTAGACTGCTGGAAAATATTTGTCCTGTTCTCCGTACATCATTCTTGGTACATTGGGGATAAGAAGAAATAATTTGGAAAGTCCAGTAGCAAATCACTTCATGTTAAAACACAATGGATTAGTGGCAGGGTTATTCTATAGTGTGTTGGCACAACCTGATATTAACTTTGGAAATTTTAGAGGAGAACTTAACAAATTAGAATGCAGAATGATATTAAACTATGGTACATTATACCCTAAAGTCATGAATTTAGACTGTAATATGTAATGAATAAGGGAGAATATAAAATTTCATAGTTGTTTTAAAAATGTTTCATAGTTGATTGTGTGTAATGTTTATATATAATATGATATAATATATTACAATATGGTATCCAACAAACACGAATGAATGCAATATGGAATTCAAATGAAAATAATTGTGTTACACTCACATTCGTACTGGTTTAAGTCTATACTCCAAGTTTATCTAGTTGATGTAGTATGTGCCCATTTAAAATGTATTTAAACTGTATTTAAAATGTATTTTTTAAGATATTGTGAATGTTAATTATTTTCTTAAGACAACATTTCTGATAGGTAGGGTTTATGATAAAAGTTGTGCTTATGTATTTATGTATTTATACATTGGTAATGAAGTCATATTGAAGTGTCACTAACCATTTTGCATGTAGAAAATGAATAGGTATTTATAGAAAGTGGTGTGACTTTAAAATAAGGAGCAATTTATGTGTTAATTTATGTGTTAATCGATTAAATACTTTTAGTCACTGATGTATAAAAGGGGATGTATTTTGTATTTGAATTATTCTTTGAAGGCGATAAGCCGAGGTACCAGAATGATGTATGGAGAATAAACAAGCCAAATATTTTCCAGCAGTCTATCGTGGTGTTCGTTTCATGGTGATAGTAATTTTGTGTTTTTCAAGTTATAGCAGTGTGGTTCTAGTGCTCATGTATTATTATTTTGCAGTCACCGTGAGTTCTAATGAGCTAGATACACCGGAATCCACTGGAGGTGTGTTGTTTTCTGATTTCATCAGAGAAAGGGAGCGTAAGATTGCCAACACAGATTCCTGGTCCATGACAGAAGAAAATGCTGCTGGGGAGAAATTTTTGCAATTGGAGAGATTAATGTCCAAGGAGGTAACTGTTTTCTATGACCAGAAGTTGTTAGAGAAATATGTTTCTCTTAATATTACGCCCAGAGGGTTGCGAGTCGACCGATTGCCAGCTGGGGGTTTTAATGAAGATGAAAGTGATTTGTTGACTGAATGGAGGCAAGTAGCCCTTGACTGCACTATTAACTGGCTCCACATTCTCATCAAGAGGAATATTCGAACAGTTGAGAAACTGCGGGGGGGGGGGGTCATGGAGCTGCAGAATGAATTAATGTCTGAGGTGTCAAGTGCATTGTACGAAAGTTTGTTTCGGGAAATCAATGTAAAAATTCAAAAAGTGGAGCAGAATGTAATCGATTGAAAAAAGTGAAAATTGGTGAGAGTCATTAGTGACTTTCAAAATGACTTAGTATATTTGGAAACCGTAGTTTAATTGGTCCAGGTCTAGATCCAGAGGGCAAAAGTACAGAAGTGCAGACTGCTCATCATATTCATCAGTGGAGACCAGTTAGAGTAAAAAAAGCATATCATTTGAGGAGATATGGATGGCAGAATTTGGTGATATAGATGATTCAACAAAAAACTCACAGGGGGTCAGGTCGATGCCCCAGCAAGTACAAACAAAGTTGAAAAAGGCACGCGAGAAACAAAACAACAACAGCGGTACCAGCCGCAACAGAGTAAAGTAAGCCAAGAAGCAGAAAATTATAGTTTTTACGGGACATTAATATTTATAATAATGCATTACAGGAAAATGTTAATCATAACTATAAATAATTAGACATACATAATGTGAATATACTGAAACTTTGACAAATGCTAGATCTAATCACCCCAGTGAAAATAATGAATGCTTAAATGGTGCAACCGTAACAAATGTTAATGAAAGTTTGAATATCGTGAATTTGTCCCATATTGAAATTACAGATGCCATGCGTAGAGTGTTAATGAAAGGGCCCAAATTTATTCCCACAAGAGTACCTACTCTAGCAGATATAGTAATTGATGTAAAAGAGTTCTGTCGTAAGTTAAATTTGAAAGTGCATTTTAGTAAGGTAAAAACATGCAATAGATTAGAAGGAGATTTTGGTCATGAAATTGGTATTGACCCAGGGGATGATGAATTACTTAATCTCAGTGTTTATGAAATTGATGCAGATATGCAAATACTGGATGATGAAGCCAATACTGGTAGTAATGAACTTGATAACATTGATTTTGTTTGTGGAGGGGGTTTGTACAGGGTATGGATTACTGTCTTTGCCTAAGCTGATTGTGGAAAGTGGATATATGCCCCCAAAATGCTCCCATGCTATCAATGTGTTTGAAAATACAGTTTGTGCCATGGTCGAACATGAATTTGAAAGATTTTGTAGAAGTCATATTAAATATAATCTTAGTAAAGAAGAATGGTTGGCTTTAAAAGAGTTTAGAACTAATTTAGATTCAATTGTTGTTCGACAAGCAGATAAGGGTGGCAACTGGGTGATTATGAATATTGAACAGTATGAAGGCATGGTTCAGGAGCTATTAGTGGAAGGCACATATACTAGCCTATCTGGGAATCCAGTAAAAAATTTCAATGAAGATTTGTTTGAGATATTAGACAGGGGAGAGAGGTTGGGTTTCTTGGGACCTAAAGATGTTTGAAAACTTGTAGTAAAAAAGCCCAGGGATCCCTACTTATATGCAATTCCCAAGACCCATAAAAGTTTAAAACCCCCGCCAGGCTGACCCATAATTTCCGGCATAGGTTCTTATGTGGAAAAAGTTAATTCATTTTTAGATCATTATTTCAAAGACTATTTGAACAGAGTTCCATCTCATATTAGGAACATGGGTCAAGTATGTAAAGAGCTATGTAATTTGGAATGGAACCGAGATTATTTTTGGGTGACCATTGACGTATCTGCTTCATATACGAACATAGAGAAAAGATGGGGCTTAGAAGCAATGGCTAAGGTGATGGGGAAGCCCTTCACATGTCCTTTTTGTTGTCCCTGCTTGAATTTAGTTTAACACACAATTACTTTAAGTGGAAAAATGAGTTTTTTCTTCAGTGTAAGGGGACAGCCATGGGTGCTGCATTTGCACCTAATTATGCCCCATATACATGGGCGAATTTGAGAAGACATTTATGTATGTGAATGACTAATTCTTTCATCATGTTATTTATTACAAGAGGTACATAGATGATCTCATCTTCATGTGTAGAGGGGGTCAACCCAGATTTGTTAGATTTATGAAACAGCTGAATGAGAATTATCATGGTTTAAAATTCACTTGGGAGTGTAAAAGTAGGAGCATAACATACGTAGTTGTTGAATTTTATGTGAATGATCAAGGTAAAGTGCAGCACAAACCATATCAAAAGCCAACGTCAGTTAAACATTTTCTGTATGCAGAGAGCATGCATCCTCCACATTTATTAAAGGCATTGCCTTTTGGGGAATTTAAAATAATTTTTGCTAACACTTCTGAAAGGCAATTTAGGGAAGTTTTTTTAGTGAAACCCATGAAAGATTAGCCAGCAGAGGGTACTCGGAGGATGCTTTGTGGATGGCCCGAAAGAAAGTGGGTCACACAAAAAGAAATGGTTGGAATTCAGGGAGAGTGGAAGAACAAATAGTACAAGAAGAAGAAAGATAATTTTTTGTCACTAAGTTCTCTAATTTTTCTCCATTATTGAAAAATATTGTAAGGTAGGTATGGAATGTAGTGATTGAAGATACTATGGTAGGCTCCCTGTTTCCAAGACATGTGACATTTTTGTACAGTAGGTACAATAATTTAAAGGAACTTGTTAACAAAAAGATTCAAAACAACATAGATGGCAAAAGGGTTGGCACATTTAGGTGTGGTAAATATAAGGTATGTGACAGGGTTAAAATGCATGGCCTGAAAATCAATGGAAAGACATATTTTGCTAGAGAGAGTTATGATTGTTATTCATGTGGGGTGATCTATATCATAGGATGCAATTGTAATGATACATCTTGGTACATTGGGCAAACAACTAGAATGGTTAAGGTGCATATTTTAGAGCACCTAAGGGATATAAGAAGAAATAATTTGGAAAGTCCAGTAGCAACTCACTTCATGTTAAAACACAATGGATCAGTGGGAGGATTATTCTATAGTGTGCTGGCATAACCTGATGTTAACTTTGGAAATTTTAGAGGAGAACTTAAGAAGTTAGAATGCAGAATGATATTAAACTATGGTAAATTGTACCCTAAAGAATAAGGGAGAATATAAAATTTCATAGTTGTTTTGAAAATGTTTCATAGCTGATTGTGTGTAATGTTTATATATAATATGATATAATATATTACAATATGGTATCCAACAAATACGAATGAATGCAATATGGAATTCAAATGAAAATAATTGTGTTACAGTCACATTTGTACTGGTTTAAGTCTATACTCCAAGTTTATCTAGTTGATGTAGTATGCTCCCATTTAAAATGTATTTAAAATGTATTTTTTAAGACATTGTGAATGTTAATTATTTTCTTAAGACAACATTTCTGAAAGGTAGGGTTTCTGGTAAAAGTTGTGCTTATGTATTTATGTATTTAAACATTGGTAATGAAGTCATAGTGAAGTGTCACTAACCATTTTGAATGTAGAAAATGAATAGGGATTTATAGGAAGTGGTGTCACTTTAAAATAAGGAGCAATTTATGTGTTAATTTATGTGTTAATTGATTAAATACTTTTAGGCACTGGTGCATAAAAGGGGATGTATTTTGTATTTGAATTTCTCCTTGAAGGCGATAAGCCGAGGTACCAAAATGATGTATGGAGAATAAACAAGACAAATATTTTCCAGCAGTCTAGCGTGGTGTTCGTTTCATGGTGATAGTAATTTTGTGTTTTTCAAGTTATAGCGGTGTGGTGCTAGTGCTCGTGTATTATTATTTGGAAACCATAAATCCACCCTTGTTCTAGCCACTTAATCTCTCATTGAAAGGGGGGAAATTAGGCAGTAGTTACATCATGTTGCAGGGTGCTGAAAAAATAGGAGCTTGAGACTAGGCTACAAATAATGTATTCAATCAACAGCTTGGTATTTATATATGAACCTATAAGCATCTGAGATTAATTTCTCATTTTGAATGCCTTAAAATCGGTCCCCTCTTTCCTGGGATGAACTAATTTTTAGTAAATAAAGCCTCTAAAAGACCTGTCCTGAGTAACCTCCTTCACATTTGATAAAGTGGAAACACCTTGAACACTTGCACCAAAAACTCAGACTTCACTCCGACATAAACAGAACCTGCTAGCGAGATAAATACCGCACTTAAATAATTCTGCTTTTGCTGAATAGATTCCCCTTTCATTTTACACAAAGTAGTTCCATCACCCTTATCAAGTGTAGTCATGAACTGTGATGTATCAATATCTATGTACTGAATAAATTCAAAATTGATGTATAAAAACAATTAGCACCCCTTCATCGGAAAAGGTTCTACATTCTTCTCTGATACAGAAGATTTTTCTTCATAATAATCTCCTAAGTTTCAAAAAAGGAACATAAACAAATAAAAAAGGATATGCACAAAAGTATTATGTAGATGAGCTATAAAAAATGTTGTGATCAGTCAAGTAGTGAAGATACTTGTAATGGATCTCAGGTGTTCCTACTCTGACGTCTTCCCACTGGCTAAGGTCAGGATAGTGTTTCCTCAGATCTCTGAAGACGTGTTCCATTGCTCAACAAAGTGAAGCATGCCAGTGGCTTCAGATGCCACAATGCTAATACTCTGATAGGCATCCACTTTATATTTGAGACTTTCAAAAGAATCCACAAGCAGGTGAATGTTATTCAATGTTATTCTTCTTGGAACAGTGTGGAAAGGTGGAAGACAAGACCAGAAGAAGCTTTGCTTAAATAAAATGTGTATCTTCAGAGCTTATTAGTATGATTAAATGTAGCTTTAGAGAAAAGAAAAGTCGGTTGTCTTGGTAAATGGTGAAGTACGAAAAGTTTTTTTTTTGTTCTGGATTTGCAAATATATCAATATGTAAATATGTGAGCATGTAAAGCTGATTACAACTAAAAGTAAAAAACAGCTCCATTGGCTGAGAAAGATGAAGCCCTGGCTACAATGCAGGTAATCACAATTAAATTAGTGGCTTGAGAATTTCTAAGAGCTGGACTTGGAAAGGAGATGTCTTAAGAACAAGATGATAAAATTATTATAAAGAATCTTCACCACAAAAAAACAGAGAAGATTATTTAAAGTTTTAAGTAGGGTTAAAAGTGTCTTTTTTTACATTTTGTAACAGCTGCATTTCTATATCATGGAAGGAAAGAAATTAGCACGTCTATGTCTTATGCATTATGCATTATGCATTGTGGCATCTGCTGTTTCCTGGAATGTAAATTTGCTGATCTGAAGTTTCCCCACATTTGGAGCTCCTAGAAAATAGTTTTTGCTTCCTTTGGGTAGTCCAGAATCCCCAACCCCAGAATTTTTTTTATATGTGCGTACATATACATATCAGCTTTTAGTAAAAATGTGAGTATTTTAAATCTGCCCCCCTTATTAGCATGACGATTGTGTATGTTTTATGAAGAAAGAGAAATGTTATGGTGAGGGAGTGGATATTTCCACATGAGGGTTCATTGGCAACTCAATAAGGTTGGAAAAAGGTCATTCTCTGTAAGTTTTATTAATAGAAATACACACACACGCACATGCACACACACACACACACACACACACACACACACACACACACACACACACACACACACACACACACACACACACACATACACAGAGTAAATCAACAAATGTTCTCCTGAATTCAAAATACAAACTGCAACAGACCAAACATAAAAAAAAAACAGTAGAAAAAAATCAAATAGTTATGCTGAGAGAGAGTTCAAATCATAATTCTTTGTAGTTAACAGATCTTCAGCTACTCCAATGTGCTATTACTTGCTATGTCAATACTAAGAGGTGTTAACACACACCTGTATCCATTTACATTCACAGACACACACACACACACACACACACACACACACACACACACACACACACACACACACACACACACACACACACACCCCGTCAGGATAGTCTCAGTGCTGTATTATTATTATAGAGGAGGACACAATGCTATATTATTATTATAGAGCAGGAGTGTCCAACCCGCGGCCCGCGGGCCGCATGCGGCCCTCAGAGCTCTTCCATGCGGCCCGCGACCCTTAAATTTAAATTTAAAATTAATTTCACTTTTTTCCGTGTCCGCGGTTTTGCTCTTCTGATGCGCTCGCCAACTTGCATGCGCATGCGAAAACACCGCTCGGGCGTTTTTACATTAATGGATTAAGAAAAGCTGAAGCGAGATCGTGGAGAGAGGATTTATTACCCGACTACACTACAACATAGTAAGGTAAGTATTTTGACACTGTGTCTGCTCCTAATGTATAATAAATTGACTGAGAGCCTCTTGTGTGCAACCACACATGTGTAAAAAATATAAAAAAAAGTCTGTGCTGCACTTGGGAATTATTTCCTGTCAGCAGTTTCATGCAAAACAAAACCTGCAGCTAATAACGTTTCATACTGCAGTCTGTAAGAATGAATATCTGGTCAAAATGCTGTGGTGTCAGACAGAGGCCCAACCTTTGTACCTTATACTCGAGGCTATGAGTCTGGGCAACTTGCTTCATTTCCTTTGGAAAGTAGCTCAGGTTGATACAAGCTCTGCTGACTACACATACAGCTTTACAGAGAAGAAGTTGTATAACGTTGTTGCAAATGCGTGGACTAGATTACTTGACTGGAGTACAGAAGTTAATCCATGGCTATGTGGCAACGAGAGTGTCATGATCCATGAAGATATGAGAGTGAAGCTTTGTAACTTGGGAATAGCATTTGATGTATATCGAACAGGAAGCCTTTCTTCTTTCTAGTATTAGCTGGTATAAAAACATCGGAAATTGTGCAGTACAGGTTTTGCTGCATTGTTGCTCATAAAATGGTAATGGATGAGTAGTTTAACAGAACTCAAAAGGATGCAGTACTTTTGAAAAATATAGTTAAATGCAGTTATCCCTAGTAGTAATGCTTATTCTTGGGTTCTTGCAGGTTGCTCAAACAAGAGCAGGCTGCATAATTTCATAAAGCTGTGAAATATTGATATGTCTAGCATTTTTATCTTAAGAGATGGTACATTTAGCTCTTTGCTCTATTTTTAATAGGTTTGTTTTGATGCATCATTTTCATTTTGGTTTGGTTACAGAATAGTATGACTATGCTGTAGATTTGCAAGTCAGTAAAAAATAGTAATTCAGACTGATAGCTAATGGCATTTGATAATTTGCATTTCTAGCCTGATTTTGGTATATTACCATTTAATTTTCTTTGGCTTCTTTTTCTGTGACCTGTGCTTGCTGCTTATTAGGGCATTATAGTAAAAATAGAATATATCATATATGTAGATAACTGATGCCATATATGTAAATTAACTGATAAAGGTACAACTGATGCTGTTTCCAAAGTCATTAACCTAACACTTGTGTTAACCTGTGAATAAAGATTCTCTTTTATACAACGCCCAGCAGCATTTTTGAATATTTTATCTTCATTTGTGGAGCTTTATGGAGTTATCTAACATTGTGGAATATGTGCCATTAGGATTCAGTGCTTGATATATGGTGTGTATTAAAAGTAACCAGTTTATCTGTGTATTAAATTAGCATTACTACAGTGTTACCACAATGGCTTTGCATAAATGTTTCATAAGAGGCCGAAGGCTGAGCCTTGGAAAAACTTTTGTTAACACATTTAAGTTGGGATACAATTGTTATTCATGCTAATGGGTGGGTTCTGTTCCCTAGACGAGTGTTATAGTAACAGCCATGGACAGATTGCTTAAATAAGAAGCTAGAACAGGGAAAACATGCTGCGCTTTTTAGTTTGCACATCAGTGTTGTTAGAAATGAACACTTTCTGTATGGGTGCTTGGAAACCAGCAAAATCACAGGTATGATCTCATACAAATTGAAAGGTTTGTACCTGTTAATTTTTTTTTAGAAATAAACTAAGATGTTAGATTTAACTTTTTTAAAATAATTAGAATGAGATATTGAATTTTAGGGCAAATATTATGCATTTATTAATTTATTTATTGTTCAAATTCACCTACAATACAGCCACATTAGTCCGCATAAACCTGAGATCTCTCCCCCCCCCCCCTTTTTTTTTTTTTTGCTCTTCAATTAATGTGAGACCTTTTTTTTTTTTTTTTTTTTTGGTCCTCACTTGCTGTTTGCCCCCAGACCATTTCTGTTGACTCAATGCGGCCCTTGCAACTGAAAAGGTTGGACACCCCTGTTATAGAGGATGACATCAGCATTGTGTTGCAGATAATTGGTGTTGAGACAAGGGTCTGACACTGATGCAGACTCACCCTCAGTGAAAAAGTTTCTTCAGGTTCTTGCCTTCCCTGTTTGCATGACATTTAGCAGAGAGCAAATGGATTCACTGCTGAAGGAAAAATATGAAAACTTTCATTGGGTTAGCCTTACGTAGCACAAACATGCTTAGTGGTGAGACACAGGCATCAACCATCTGAACAGTACCTAGTGGAGAAAATTCACCTGTCGTCTTTCTCTTGCACAAGGTATAAGCTCAGTGAGCTTAATGAAAAAGCAAAGTGGAAAAAGGATTTGAGTAAAGTATACAGATTATTTTCCAAAGGATATCAGAATGTGATTATCATAATTAATTTTGATCATGATCATAACACTACATAGGTGTTTACTAGGCTAATGACCACAAGGGCCTTTTTAAACCTAGCCATGCATCTCACATCTCTGACAAGTTTGGATACCCTTGATAAGTGTAAGCATGGCACCTATGTCACATACATTTCTTTTCTGCCCAGCAGGGTACACTGTTGATACGTTTTTTAACAGGAGCAACTTTACAAATACATTTATCAACACAAGCATCTGTACAAATCAGTTTGATATACAAATGACATATAGTTCTTTACAAAATTCCAGGTAGCTGTGCTAGTACATGTAACACATCCACTGCCCTACCTCTCCTGGCATACCTGGCAATACCTCACATCATCACTCCCTGTATGCCAGGCATAGATCTCCCCTCAACAGCCTGCAGGAGACAGAATACAGGGATAGGGCCTTGAGGCAGTCTACACAGATCATTTTACTTATGCCCTGTATTAATTTAGTGAGGAACCTCTGTGGACATTCCACCTGCTGAATTTGCCTGTTTAGGTACATACCAAAGGGGCATGTTTGCTATTGAAATGTGATGGTAAGCATCTTTGAGGTCTAAAGTTACCATGATGCGACATTAGAGGTAACACTGTTTGAAGGGTCAACATACTAAACTTTGGAATCTTTACAAAAAGACAGAAGAAAGATCCAAAACTGGCCTCTAAGAGTTCTCCTTTTTTGGAACCAGAAACTTTCTGGAATACGAGCTCTTTCCTATTTGATTTGCAGAAACATGCTCTGTGACTTCTGCATCTAACATGCTGAAGCGCTGGAGAAAATAATTCTCCTGTTTGATTGGAAGAGTGAAAGGGATTCCCCTGAAAAGAAGGGACCTTTCTATCCATTGCCAATTGTATCCTTCCTGAATCGCCGTCAAATCCTATTAGTCTGAAACTGTTGTCAGCAAAGAGAATCTACAGTTAGTTTCTTTGAAAGACATATTGGGATAGAATAATTGGGGAGAGAAGTGACATGGTTTCTGGCATAGTCTTTCTGAGGAGGCACCTGACATTTTTTTTCAGAAAAGCTCCTTGAATTTTGGAATTTTCTTTAGTTCTCTCCTGTCATCTTTGCTTAGCTGTCTGTCTGTCTGCAAGCAGGAGGCACTTTAGGCATAAAAGGATCAGAGGATTTGGAGGGAAAGTCTGGAGCTCTAAAAAAAATCCTACAAACTCCTTGTGTTAACTTACCAGTCTCATCCAGCTGGAGGATTACTTCTGCAGCAGATGGTCCAAACAAAACCTCCCTATCTAGAGGAGAGTTCAGTATTTCTGACTAAATAAAAATACCCAAACAATCTTCAAGACTGTTGCTAAAGCACAAGTTTTGGAGACAGTATCATCACAAACATACATGTATTTTAAGACACCTTTAGAAAACTGAAAAAGGTTATCTACAATCTGATTCAAATAAGACCTCCCTTCAGGAGGATGGGAAGCAGCATATTCTCTCAGACTACTGGCGCATTTAAACATTCATTTTGACATACACCCCCAAGTACAGGAAGACAATTTCTTACTAGGTCTTTTCTGAAGTTTACCCTATTTATCCTCAGGAACTGAGTTAGGGATGATAAGGCACCTGTTCATGTTAGGAACAGAAAGTAATGGGTGCAGGAGCTGACTGAATATGACAAAAGATATTTGTTGGCTTGAGAAATTTTATATATAATTTATCTTTTTTTTGGTACTGATGGCTGAGAGCCAGGAGCATTTTAGCAGCATTAGAAGCATCCTCCAAGTCTGGCAGAATAGGAGGAATGAGTGCAGTATATGAGGATTCTATTTTTAATAGTTATTTATTTACATTTGTTGACCATGATAGTACAACTGGATGCATGCCCATTTTCAGTGGAGGCCCAGGGTGAAATGCTCCACAAATCAATTACAAGCAATTACCATGAGTATCAGGGGTGGCTCATGCTATCGGACTGCCTGACTGCAGCCCCCCCACCTAGAAAAACAAAAGAAAAAATCTGTAAAACAAGAAAACAAAAACGGAAAAAAAAAATCACGAGTCTCGACTCCTCTGCGCGTGCATGGACACATTAGAGAATTCAGACTGCCTTTATCAGCAGTCCAGATACAGACAAAGAGGTACCCAGCAATCATTGCTATGAGATACCCAGGAATCTGTGCAGTGACGACCGCACAGTACAGAGAAGCTCCGGACTGCTTCAGCTGCAGGCAGAACCAATGAGGACTGAGGGGTGAGCTGCTCTCGTGGGAATTTCAGTGCTGCGTGGGCTTCATTTGTGGATTACTGCTGGACCAAGGCTTCGGGTAGGTGTTTGGTTGCTGGCTGGATTGTGGGCTTCGTTCGTGAAACGCGTAGGACATGATTTACAGCAAGTAGGTGAAGGCTTCGTGACATGAATTATACTGCTGGACGAAATGTGTGTGTGTGTGCAAAATGCCCCAGTTGCTATATACTGGTGGCTAGAGAGAACAAATGGTGGTGGGTAGAGATACTCAGGCTTGAACCCTGTACCTTGGATGTAGGTGGCAAGGACCTGAATTCCCTATCCACCACCATTTCTAAAAAAATTTGCGGATTTTTGCCTCATATTTGTTCTGATCCTCATAAAATCTGTGGTTTCTGTATCTACATTTTTCCTTGCAAAGTCTGTAGTGCAGTGGTGCACTGGTAGCATTGCTGCCTACCACATACAGGTACTCTGATTTGATTCTTGGCTGGGGTGCTTTCTGTGTGGTGTCTGCATGTCCTCCCATCTTACAAAGCTTTGTCTGGCATTTCTCCCTGCTCTGCTGAAAATTGTCTTTTGTTCCAAGTCAGACTAGTTTCCTGGTTAAATGTTTAAAAATAACAGGTATTTGAATTTCAGACTTCATATTCTTCAGAAAGTACATGGTAACACAAAGCTGCTTATTCTAGCAGTTGTCTAAGTTTATAATATGGATATTTGAAATTTGTCCCTATTTTTGGGATTGTATTCCCCCATTATTGGATTCGTCCAGGTATTTTGTGCTAAGGTTGAGAGTTATCTATGGTGAGAACTGAATTCATTGAATGTCCGGGGGCTGTACCCCCCCATTACTGGCTTTGTCCACATGTTTTTTGCTAAGAGGTTGAGAGCTATGGTGAGAATTGAATTCAATGAATATGTTTGGGGGCTGTATTCTCCCATTATTGGCTTTGTTCAGGTATTTTGTGCCAAGAGGTTGACAGCTATGGTGAGAACTGAATTCACTAAATGATAGCCATTTAAGTCCGTCTTCCTCTCTTTCACAAAACAGCTGATTTGGCATAGTGGTATGTTTCTCTGACTGTTTTGCACAGGGTCCCCTGGGTTAAAGACGTGGTAGTGAAATGTATGGTGGTAACACAGCATTTTATTCTAGCAACTTTCCAACATTATACAAGCAATGTTTAAAATGTGTCCCTGGTTTTTGGGCTTTTGTCCCCCCCCAATACATCTTGGCTTTTTCCAGATTTCTTGTGCTGCATAGTTCAGAGATACAACTGTGTGTCGAGTAGATTTTACAAGGAGCTGAGAGCTGCAGGGGAACAAAACTTTAGTGCTGCTTATTCTGAGTCTGCTTGCATTGTTAATAGCACAACAGGTAGTGCACTTGCTTTTTTGATGCAGAAGACTGTGGGTTCTACTCCCACAGTAGATAGATATATTGCTGATACTGTACTGTGTTGTAAAGTGGGTGGATGCTGCAGTCCTTTTTGGCAAAGATACCTAGAGTAGTAACTATATACCTGTTATCAGTTTGCCATACAGTCCATATTGCGCTATTACTAGCTTATCATTTTTTAATGCATGCAACATAGGCAATTTATTCCTCAAGGGCAACAGGCACTTTATTTGTGGATGAATAAACAATGACATATAAAGTTGTTTGCTAGTAGCAACCTCTTCATTGTTACAGATTTCTTTAATGTGGAATTATTTAGATGACTTTTACTACTTCAGAGATTGTGCATATTTACTTATACTGGTGGACTGTAGAAAGTTGAGTAGACTTTTATGATGGAAATGTTCTGAACTGGGTAGTTTTGTCATTGGTGCATGCACTTTGTTTCATTGTTTACTGGAAAAATGTTCAAAACAATAAATTTAAAATGCCGTCTAACAACTGAACTATATTGTACAAGGAATATAATTTAGTACAGTCAGGAAGGTGCATCAAAGAGCACATGTATGTTTCATGTGCAAGGGGCCTATGATTTGAAAACAGCCCATAGTTAATCTTTATCTGCCACTGGCAAAATGTATTTTCTTTGAATGTGGGTTTCAATGCTGTTTCATTGAATGTGAGTTTCAAGGGCAGAGAAGTTTTAATGCTAAGCCTGTTTTCATTGTGAGACTGCATTGCTTTGTTTAGCAGATGTCTTAACGTTTGTGCTGTAAAATGCAAAATAAAACTTTCAAATGAAATCCAAATCATCATAGAAGTAAAGCAGTATGCACATTAGTGTTTATGGTAAATGGAGTGAAATAGCCAAGTAATGGATCATTGGAATGGCTGCAGGGGGGAGGGCTTCATTCGACCATGATTTTGTGAGGGGGAAGGGCGGCAAACTCAAAGACAGCCTCAGCTGAACTATACCTCCCAACTGTCCAGATTTCCACAGAATGAATATATTTTTGCTTCTTATTTTTGGTTTGTTCCTCATAAAATTTGTGGTTTTCTGGAAAACTATTTAGGAATTAAGTCACTAAATAATGACACACTGAGTTTCAGACTTCATAAACTTCAGAAAAATGCATGCTAAAGTAAGACCTGTTATTCTATCAACTGTCTTAGTTTATACAAGAGCAATTTTTAGTACTGTTTATATGTTCCCCCAATATATTTGGCCTTGTCCAGATTTATTGCATTAACAGGATGAGAGGTACATGCAAATAAATTGCTTTATAGAATTAGGTATTGCCAAACCTCTCAACTGTCCCTGAATTTGGCACAAAATGTTGCTCTTCCCCTAATAATCCCTCCGCAAAATAGCAATTTTGGAAGAAAACATGGAGGGTTAACAATTAAGAAATAACTGTAATAATCAGAGTTATAGATTACTTTTATTTTAGAAATGCATGTAGATTCTTTTATTTTGTCAGCTGCTCAAGTTAGCAGTACTAATATTAAAAAAGTATCCCTTCTTTGACAGGTTCCCAGCTGTATTGTGTGGCTATTTTATATTTTTGCATTACATTTTTGGTCCATTTTTCATAAAATTGTGGGGTTTTTTTGTCAAATTAGTGGTAAATCATTAAAGACTGAAGTTAGAAAATAATGACAGACATTTGAGTTTCAGATTTCATATCTTTTAGAAAATTCATACTAATGCAAGACCTACTATTCTATTATCTTTCTAAGTTTATAAGAGCAATATTTAAAACTTGTCCTTATTTTTGGGCCTTTGTCCCACTTCTATGTATGGCTTTGTCCAGATTTCTTGCTCTGAGGTTGAGAGATATGACAAATGTGTCAGGGCCATCACAGTCAGCCAGAGACATTTCAAATTGTGACATACTATCTGCACTCCACTCCCCCATGTAGTGACTCTGGATGTGTCCAAGCAAGGCAAGGATCAGTTATGCAGTGTAAATGTGCAGGGTATCCCCCCATCCAAGGTAGACACAAGTACTACAATGGCTTTTCATCTGTTCTTGATTTTGCAGAATGGTCTGGTTTCTGTCATATTTTTGTACTGTTGATTTATGCTTATTACTCAGAAAGTGCCTGTTGCTCTGTGTTTAAGTAGCAATGCTTTAATGACCATCAGGTAAGCTTGTCTGAGATCATAACATGCAAGTAAGCTTTAATAAGCATACTGTTAAAGAATTGCCAACATTGAAAGCCTTTCTGTTGTTGCCATGCAAAGAATACTTAACTAGATAATGTATAAGAGTTGGGTATTGAAATGCATATGACAGTATTTGTAATAAAGGACAGGATTACATTATTTTAAGAGGCTCATTACACTTGTTGGAGTCTTCCAGTGATCTCTGAGGGCTTTACCCATAAACTAAACAGAATGCCATTCATGTGTGGTCCATAACCTGTACAGTAATCCTGTAAGCAATCTATCTTGAGCTTGTTTCTTGTTTGCTTTTCATTTTTTACTTTGATCATGTTTTCGCCATGAAACAAGTAGATAGTTGTCAGGCAGCAGGTCTTTTTTGGGTAAGAAACATTTTTACAAGTGGGGGCATCACAGAGATTGCTACTTTCAGCATGTTACTTGGTACTTTAATAAAGCTGAATCTAAATTATAATTAGAACTGCAGTGCAAGGAGAAGCGGTTTGAGTTGAGTGCTGCTTGTTTTTCTTATACTTGATTTTGACTGGCATTCCAGTAATGTATTTAAAAAGTTATTTATTTTTTTCATGCCTCACAATCTTTTTGTTTCCATCTAGATATTAAGTAAGCTGTCATGCAGCCAATGCATTGAAATATTTTTATTCTTTTACACTTCATTTGTCTTGATTGGACTCTCATAATGAGGGTTTGGCACCCAGGGCAGCATATTTAATTAAAGCTAGTTTTTGTGGTTTTGAGCATAGCTCCTCCCCTTTCTAGTTGGCTGCACCCCTTCCCATTGACCCCACCCATTCCACTGTCTCCTGCAGCCCCCACTTTGATTTGAAGTCACCAGCCGCCACTGATGAGTATAACAGTAGCATTCATATTTACATACACAGTATGTAAGCACAAAGCTTTAACATTAGATACATAGTATAAAGGCATCTTTTATGATTTTATCCAGTTAGAATGAGGCAGTACATAAGCAAGATACCAAGCAGGATAAGCTACATATGTGAGAAAGTTTGCATAGGAATGACTAACCTAAATATGTTGATTGCAGAAGTTGTGTCAGTAATGCCTACTGAAACAGTCTTTTATACCTACTATATATCAGCCTGGCTTCAAGGGAATCACAAGTTAATTGGGTGTACGATTTGTTAAACATGACAAGGATGGTATGTATTTTGAAATAATTATGACTCAGCACATATTCTAAATATGTGTTTAGGGAAGGATGTCTTGTGAAGTGTGGGCATAATGCTTCCTTACAGTAAAGACAGGAGCCAAAGGATATAAGATGAATATTATATACATCATCCTACTAACTATGTTACATTATAATGTGATGAGGGACAGAGAGCTGGAGAGACACCTAACAGTGTTGTAGCACATATATTAACATCTGTATGGTGTGCTTATATACTTACTTCCTCATTCAGAATGTGTCCTGCTCTGCACCATTAAGTGATTGATATAGGGACAGAAAAGCTACAGGTGTGACAATTACCAATACATTCACATACATCTGGTTGAAGAAGGTATAGGAAATTGGACGCATGATGTTGACATGAGGATGGCGTTTTTTTTTTTATATAAGATATAGCACACGCTTAGGCAATAATATTAATATGAAGAAAAATGACATTGTATAGCATACATCAGGATTCAAACCTTTAGCAGGAAGAAATAAAATTTAACAGACACAGTGGTTATCTTAGCTCACCACAGAGGAGCTCATACTGTACTAACTTCCAATCACAGAATGTAAGATACACTCTCACAACATGTTCAGCAAAAGGCAGGAAGGGGAAAACGTCATGTGTTGGATAAAGTCTATGAACTATGCAGTATCCTGGAGGCTGAGGCCTGTGACACCACTAGTATATCCCCTGTGGATCTCTGGAATGTACCAGTAACTAATATCCTTATTGCTACACATACCTTAGTTTCCACTGGTATAAGTTCTCCTCAATTTCCCTTGGGTCTGAAGTAGGGGTGTCAGATGTTGCAGAGTTCCTGCAGTGTTTCCCTATCAACACTATATCATTCTAATATTTCAATATCATGCAGTCCATGATATGTTGACTGGGGTCTGAACACCCTTCTTCTGGTTGTAGGGAGACTCTTAGCAGCAGCAGCACAGATTTGAGCCTGTTCCACATACACATGCAAGAGAGCATTGCTTTTTTTTTTCTATGTGTGATGTTGGCTGTATTCCAGTAGGTTTTGGAGTTCATGGCAAAAAACTACACCAAGTGTTCACAATTACTTTATAGCATTCTGAATGGCTCCACCATCTTGGTTTGTTTAATAAGCATGCAATTTACTAGTTATGCTTTCATTAACATACTCTGCTGTTTCCATTTGTTTGGAGGCTGCTCAACATGACATGTACAGATGTTTAATGAATACAAAATGGCACACCACCATGCTCACAGAGAGATTATCAATTAATGAATCCAGTCCATTCCCTTGGATACTAGTGTTTCCATTTGACAATTTAAGTTAATTCTATACAATCTTTTATGTTCACCTGCAGTTTTAATGCAAGGTGCATTACATCCTATTAGCAGTTGGCTGCTTCATTTCTTACCATTTCCCTAACACTCCCCCACACGGATTTGTCTTTGGGCTTGACCTTGTCTTTCCTCTGGTATAATTTTCACTTTTGTAGCATTCTGTTACCTCTTCCCATTGCCTTTTCATTTTCCCTCCCCAACGTCTCTCATTCTAGTCAGTTTTTGCCTTCTTCTTCCCATGTCCAGGAACCTCTTGTGTAATTCTTCTTACTATGTTGTCTCCCCCCTTCCAGTTTTGTGTGATAATGGGTTTAACTTCCATACACAGCATTCTGACAATGCTCATTTTTTTCTTTTTTTCTTTCCAGATGTCCAATTTCTATATGCCTCATATAAAGAATTCCTAAGTATGCTTTGCTTCCTTTTGAAATATGTCTCCCCACATCATCCATACCTGCTTCCAGAATTCTTGTACCCACCTACAGTCTCAGAACATGTGTATCATTCCTGCCTCTTCCTACTGATACCGCCAGCATTTACTATCTAATTTTTGCATTCATTCTCCAATCTCATGGAGGTTAGATGCCATCTGTGCAGTGTTTTCAGGCTTTCATCTCCAGCTCCATGAACTTTCTGCATGAGCCTCACCATTGTCTTCTGCCAGTATCCTGCAACCTCCCTTCCATCCTTCCTCCTTCGTTCCTCATCATTCTCATTCTCTCTTTCTTTGACAGTGTCCGTTCTTTCCCCTAATGTTTCAGAGATCTGTTTTGTCCCTTGCTTCCCTAACTTTATCCATTTCCTGCAGGGTGCCATCCTTTCTCTCTCTGACTTCCTTTCCTGCATGTTCATTTCCATTGTTTTCCTCTCTGTATTCTTTTTCCATGTCATTTAGAGTACAAAGAAATTGCACTGTTGTATCTTTGGTATTCTGCATTTTTGTATTATCTACGTAGTTGTTTTACATTTTTTGTCACCATCATTTCTCTGCATATCAGGTCTTTCTTTTGAACTATTCCACTTCTCCAGATTTCTTCATTTTTCATCCACATCTTTGCCCCCACCATTCTGTTATCTATAGTTTTCGAGGTTCCCTTTACCCCATTTCATGTGTCTCAGTTCTTTTACTGCTGCTTCATCTGTATCCTTTAATGAGCTTCTTCATGTCTCCCTCTCATATGGCGTCTTTTGTATAACCTCCTTCTCATCTATTTCTATCTAGTGAAAGATGTTACATGCCAGTGCTTAAAACTGAGATCTGTAGATGTCTCCAGCCCTCCTCACCTTTTCCTATTTATTCTCAGTTTTGCCCTGCTCACTATTTCCCCCTTATCTTTATTCACCCAGTCCTCTGTCTTTTCCATTTTTGTAGCCTTTGTCCCTAGGCTCTATTTATACATTGCAGAGTAGAAGGATCATTACTGTTGGTATCATCATGTTTGCTGCAGTAGTTCTCTGAAGTGATCTAAACAGTTTTCTCTACAATCCCTTCTTGGAGTTTATCTCTTAAAAGTGTCTGTAACTGCTACCTGACTGTCTCTCTCACTGCGTTCCACAAATAGTGCCCTAGGTACTTGGGGAACTCAGCATCTATTTTCTTGCTTATTCCCTTTCCCCTTCAATTTTCCAAATCTTACTACCACTGTCTTTTTGTTGTTGCACCTCAGTTCTACCACTTCTTTAAACTTTTGAAATATCTTACTTATATTGCAGCCAGATTCTCTGACATTAGCATGGACAGATCTGAATATAACACAAACTGGGATTTTACCTGCTTTTCTCAAGCATTGCTAAATCGTGTTTGACTTTCACTGCCAGGTCCTCAGACACAAGCATGAACAGGCCTAGGGATAGTAGGCACACCATTCTGTCCTTGTCCTCAGATACTCCTCCATTTATGATTATTTCTATTTCTGGGTCTTGGTTCATAGACTTTATCCAACACATGAAGTTTCCCCCTTCCTGTCTTTGTTGCAGTGTCTTCCATAGGAATTTACAACTCACCATATGCAAGGCCTTCTGCAATTCAAAGAGCAAAACTTTTCTTTTGCCTTCCTGCTTCTTTTCCTCCCAATTCAAGTAGGTCCCACCATTTTTTCTGCATTCTGACCCTTCACAAAGCCATTTTGAACTGCTTATATTATTTTTAATGATACTTCAACTAATCTTCCTGCCAATATCTTTGCTAAAACCTTGATATCTACATTAAGAAGAAGACCTATGATTTCTCACTTCCTCCATATCTCCACCCCCTTTATATATTATGCTTATAATGGCCCCCTCATACAGTTCCATATTTTGCTTGAGTCCTGTATCTTTCGTACTCCTCCACTTCAACCGTCCATGTTTCCTCATCTCCCCATTTGTAGAAGTCTAGGGGGAATTCATCTGGCCCAACAGCTTTCCACCACTCATCTTGTATATCACTTTCCTCATTTAATCAATTGCTACCTTTGCATTCAGCTTGTGTATCTGTTCATCCTCCAGTATATAGCCACCTACATTATTTCCCCAGTTCTATTCTGAGACTTTTGTCACTTCCTGTTATTTGTAAATCTCCCTGCAGTATTCTTTGAATCTTTCTCTGCCTAGCTCATCCGCTTCAGCATGTTCTTCATCTCTACCCCTTATTCTCTATACCCCTACCTCTGTCTGTATATTTTTATATTTCTTGGCTGGTCTTTTCCCTTGTGCCTTCCACACTAACCAGCAGTAGTCTCTCCAGTACAGTGCAATTTCTTACTTCCTAATAATTTTACTCTGCAATGTCACTCTTATTGCTTTTTTTCTCTGATCTGTAGTGCTTCCTTTCTATTTTCATTTCTTCCAGCTTCCTTCTGTACCACATCTCCCCTCCTCCACAATCTTTCCTTGTTTCCTCTCTTTTTCCTTCAGTACTCATCTGTTTTCCACTGACGTTGAACTTTATTTCATCTAAGCAGTGTTCTTCCTGTCTTTCATATTGTCCTGTATTGACTCCTTTATTAGTCCTTGCAGTGTTTCTTTGTCCTTTGTCCTTCCACTTACAGCTAACTTATGTCAACCTCCATGCTGTATGATGTGATACCTGTTTCTCCTAAATTTCGATCTCTTCTATTATTTCTGTTAGGCTTTCACAAGAACCTGTCTAACCTGCTTGCTTTTGCCAAAATTCTTTAGTGAAAAAGTTTTCACTCTCATTTGGATATCGTTCCCTCTATACCTCCTGCCATTTCCCCTTCATTCTTTTAGTTAGTTGTCTCATGCTTTTGTTACATTGTCTCCTTCCATACGACTTGTCTTTTTCCAGTTCCACAGTGACATTGTAATCCCATCCCACCATTTCTTTTGATCTGTGGCCAGTTTGCGAAAAAGTCCTTAAAGAAGCTTTTTCAACTCTGTTTGGAGCATATATGTTTTCTACATGTCAGATGCCAAATCTTTGGCAGTGAAGAAGACAAAACCAGGAAGTATAGATGGGGTCACACACCAGTAAACAAATCATAAAGACACCACAAGAAAATGAGAAGAAAAATAAGAAAGTGGAAGGGAAATAAGTGAGAGACATATAGAGTGACCAAAAATGAAAGGATTTAGGTACAAAAACAGAGAAAAAGCAGAAGCAGAGACTAACAAAGGATAATTATAAAGACAAGGGAGGATGGTGGATTGGATAGCTTAGGTGATTCAGCAGTTAAAAGCGGGATAACTGTGGGGATAAACAACCTAGCTAGAAGCATTTGTGATTGATGGCAGAGCTGAGTGAATTTAAAATGACTGCCTGTCTGTGTGTGGGTTTGAATTGTGTATTTCTATGTGTGTAGAACTACATGATTTTTTTACGTGGGTAAAAGTAGAAATGTATTTGGTTCTTTTACCGTCTGTCAAAAAGTCAGAGGAGCAATACAATTCACTCATATTAAAACTTATCAGTTTCATAAATCTGTGTAGTTTGCAGTGCTAAACTCATTTATGTGTTTGTTTAAAAGCTTTAATTTACAGACTTTAAAGTAATACATTAACTCGTGTGGCTTTACTTTTGGCGTTGTTCCTAGTATAACAGTAACTTCAAGTTACAACATCAGCGGTGGTGTGAGTGGTGGTGGTTTCAGCAGTGGTTTAGGCCTTGCCGACAGTATGGGTCATGACAGCAGTGACAGCTTTGTTGCTCTGAAGGGTTCCCGGCCATTACCAGCTTTACAGTGGATAAAATACTTCTAACCCCTCCTTACCTGGTAGTACCTCTAGCACTGGTCAGATCAATAAAAGAGGAGAAGGAACAAATGAAGTCCTCAACAACAAATTTACAGGTTTACAGATAAATTAAGATTTGTTTACTAGCATTTTTGTATTACTCCACAATTTATTGACTTCAGCTATTCTAACTCCTGTAAACAGCAATGATCCCATTGGAGTAAATCATCAGATAAACCTGAACCATTTGCTTAATTTAAAACTATACATTAAAACCTTTTAAAATAAACACTGTGGGTATGGGCATTTAGTCTTTATTAAGATGTTGCAGTCCAGAGTTGAATGTTACAGCAACATGGTGTCAGTCTTATGGATGTAATTTCATTGATTTTCTGTATGTAGCAAAGCAGCAAGGGCTGGTAAACTCATATTACATCAGACTAAGTGTTGCACCACCAGTCATGTTTAACATCTGAACTTGATGTGAATAGTGGCGGTTAGTGGGCAGCATAAATTTACCTCTTAGTGCTAGAAATCTGGGCAAAGCCTGACAAAATGGGGGGGGGGCAAAGGCCTGGAAATAGGGACAGATTTTAAATATTGCTTTTATAAATTTAGAAAGTTGCTAGAAAAACAGGGTCTGTGTTAACATGCATTTTTCTGAAGGTTTTGAAGTCTGAAACTCAAATCTATGTCATTATTTAATGACTTCAGTCACCAGATCATCACAGTGATTTGCCAGAAAAATCACAAATTTTATGAGGAACAGACCCAAAAATATGAAGCAAAAATATGGACATTCTGAGAAAATCTAGACAGTTGAAAGGTAAGGTATGATTTCAAAATAATTTACTAAGTAGCCATCAGCCACTGTGATTCTGAGATAGTCATACCTTTCAACTATAGCTCATTATAAGTAACATTCCTCATTAGGAGTCATAAAAAAATGATGATAATGGAGAACACTGGACCTCTGCAGTGTTTTTGTGTAGTTGTCAGAATGGCATGGCAGTAATGTAGTTTGATAGCTGCCATTGTAGTGTTCTAATGGTTTTCTGTTGTAATCTATTTTTGGCTGCTATCACTTTTTGAAAGTGCAAGAGAAAGACAGTAGGAGCTTAGTTGCTGGTCCTTTCAAAATAAATCAACTGTTACTAACACACTTTTAAAAGCCTTGCAGTCCTGTAGCAGGAGATGCATAAAGTAGCGGTCCCCAATGGAAATTATACCTCCTTCTTTACACAAAGGTAATGGACGGTGTGGCTGACTAAAGGCCAGGGGCAGGATTTGATACTGTGAACCATGTAAAGCGTTTACAAAAATTGCCAAATACAATACCTGGCTGTCATTTTTAGCTATCACTGATGGGAAACAGGAAATACACCCCTGGGATCACTTCTGTGTCTCTGCTGGACAATGGCACATGAAAATAACTTTCTTGGGTGGTGTAAGCTATGGAACCTTGCTGGCTAGGCTTACGTAGGCCCTTGGGCCGACAGCCTAGTACTTACCTATGAACCTATGAACCTATGAGTAGCTGCCTGGAGAAAGTAACTGACCTTGCTTTTTTTTTCCCATTTAAACAGTCACTAGTTGTTTTTTACAAGACTAGTATGCATTTGCAGGATTAACATAGTTTGTGTGAATGAATCTGGAATACTTTAACGTGGAGCTACTGTTTGTATGGAAGTTCATAATGCTGACATACATTACCATTATTTTTTATCCTAATCATCTGAAGTGCACACAGAAGTAACTATAACTGTTGAGACAGGGTTGAGGCCGTCTATTTAAAGTAACAGACCCCTTGTTCTTTGCTCATTTTAAACAGTCACTGTCTGGTTTACAGGACTAATGCATTTATGTGAAGAAGGATGGATTACTTAACTAGGCATTTGAAATACGCACACACCAAGTTGCCATAATTGTTGGTATTGTCTGTAGAGGAAAATGACAATTTGTCTGCTGTTACTTGCTCATTATTCTGGCTTTCTGGGACTAATGTGAAATGTGTGGAGCAACTTGAAACACTTTAATGAGTGTACAACTGTATGTGTAGAGAAAGGGTGATCTACATTCCATGGCTGTCCTCTTTTATCACAATTAGATGAATTATTTTTCAAAAAAAAAAGGCATAAAATGCATCATAGAACAAACAGACTTCTAAAGCTACAGGCAGTATGTTGTCCTCTATACTCCAAGGCTGTGTAAGTGGATTTTGAAACAGGCCTAGTAGTGGTGTCTGTCTCGAACAGCACCTAGTGTAAAACTATCCCTTCTCAGAAGTCTTCACAGGAGTTCATTGTAGTTTGTGTGTGTTGGGGGGCAAAGAATGATATTTTTTATTTATTTAAACTTCTTCTCAAACCTCAGATGTGTGCAAAGGTCACAATAGCTTGTGATTAGATTGAGACAGTGTAGCTATTACTTCTATAACTTTCATAGGTTCATAGGTTCATACTAGGCTATCTGCCCTAGGGCATTTATAAGCCTAGCCAGAGTGTGTTTGGCTTTCGCCACCCATTTTAAATTAATTTTGCTATGCCTTTTTTTGAGGTTAGTATACTGTGCCTCTGTCTAACAGTGACACAGAAGTGATACCCGGGGTAAACCTACGATCTCCCATCCACTCATCAAGATTCCTCTTGAAGAGAGTCAATGTGGGACTCTGCCTAACCTGGACTGGGATTTTATTCCAGAATGAAGGGAGCTTCTGGGTTATGAATCTGTCCCTCCAACATGTCCTATTTATTTCAGTGCTGAGGTTCAAGTCTCTCGAGCACATAGCTCGATGGGATTTGGATTTTCTGAGGTGCAGCATGTCCATTAATTCTGGGTTGGACATGGCTTTATACATCAGGCACAGATCGCCTCTGAGCAGGCGGTATGCCACTGAGTAGAGCTGGAGTTTCTTTAACCGGGCAGCATATGGCATCTGTTTGAGCCCTTTGATCCTCTTGGTGAGGTACTTCTGGGGTCTTTCCAGTTGCTGAAGGTGTCTGGCAAGGTACATCCCAAAAGGGGCATTGTATTCAATTATGGGTCTGATGAGGGATGAGTAAAGAGGCACGATGACCTCCCCTGATCTAGATGTGAATCCCTTCATGATTGGGTGGGCTATATAAAATGTTTTTCTAACCACTTTGGCCACGTGGTTGTCAAATGAGAGATTGCTATCAACTTGGGTCCCCAGGTCCCTAATGACTTCTTCTGTACTTAATGGATTACCACCTATGTGGTAATTTGTGGGCACTTTGTTTTTGCCAAAGGGGATGACTATACACTTTTTGGCGTTTAGCTTGAGGCCATGGCTCTGGCACCAGTTGTCTGTTTCTATGAGGCCCTTTTGGAGGATGCTTGTGTCGGCTGGAGAGTTGATTATGGTGCCCAGTTTGCAGTCATCTGTGAACTTGGTCAGCCACAGTCCTTCCGTGTTGGCCTGTACCACCGAGAAATGTATACCGAACAAGAGAGGTCCCAGGACTGAGCCTTGTGGGACGCCACTTGTAACTGGTTTGGAGTCTGACATGGCTCCAGCAATTCTAACCATGTGGGTTCTGTCCTTGAGCCAGTTTGCAACCTATCTAGTGACATAGGGGTTTATATTTAAGCTGGTGAGCTTATCTATAATGCCCGAGTGGGGTATTGTATCGAAGGCTTTTGCGAGCTCCAGGTAGGCTGTGTGGACCACCTTCCCCTCATCAATGGCCTTGGTGACTGTTTCAAAGAAATCGACCAGGTTTAAGAGGCAGGATATGCCCTTGACAAAGCCAAACTGGGTAGGATCCAGTGTCTGTAGGTCCCCGATATCTTTATTTAAGAGGTCCATGATGGTCCTTTCCATAGCTTTGCAGACCAAGCTAGTCAGGCTTATGGGGCGATAGTTTCCAGGATCCGTTGAGGCACCACCTTTGTGGAGAGGGACCACTGTTGCTGTACGCCACTCTTTGGGTACATATCCTGTAGTAAGGCTAAGATTGAACAGTAGTTTTATGTTTGGGTTTAGCTCTTCTTGGAGTTCATGTAGGACGCAGTCCGGGACACCATCTGGTCCCATTGATGCTGTGTTTTTTGCTTTGGAGAGGGCGGCTCTTACCTGAGCATCTGAGATGTCAGGGGGGCAGCACTCTGTTGGGATAGATATTTGCCCTTTTGGTGGGGAGGGGGAGGTTTGCACTGAACCTGTCAGCTAGGATATTGGCAATGTCTGTGGGCTCGGTGTATTTTTTGTCATTTTGGACTAATTCTGAGCATATCTGGGAATTCCCACCCAGGTTCCTAACATAACTAAAGAAAGCCTTGTGATTATCCTTAGTGTCCTGTGCAATATTTCTCTCGAAGCTGGCCTTAGACAATTTTATGAGTGCCCGTAGTTTTTTGCTAATACTGGTCAGAGATGCCTTCCCTTTTTGGGATTTTGCTCTATCATGTAGTAGCTTCCTCCTTCTATTGTATAGTTTGTTTATGGCTGGGGTCCACCAGACAGGACATCTGCCTTTGGAGGATTGGGTCTTGGTTTTATTTGGGATTGCATGATCCATGCATTCCTGAAGGTGTTCATAGAATGCGTTTATAAAGGATTCTGCGGTCTGGGCCGTATTTTCCACAGGCCCGGGGGCTTTGAAGGATTCCACCTCGGTTTTGAGGTGTGAAATTTGCTTTAGAGAAGTTTTTCACTGTGGTTTTCTGGGCAGGGGCTGGGGTCGGGATGTGAATATCCAGTGAGATTAGTTTATGGTCTGATCTTACCAGTGAGGGATACACTTCTGGTCTGGAGCATAGTGTCCCCATGTTGGTGATGATCAGGTCCAGTATGTTTTCCCCTCTTGTGGGAGTGGTAACAAGTTGTTCCATAGCATTTGAGTTTATAAATTCTAGGAACCTTTGGGCTAGGGTGTTGGAGCTAGAGTAATGCTCCCAGTCTATGTTTGGGTAGTTGAAGTCACCCAATATAATGGTGTTTGGAGAGACCTTCATATTTTCCAGTATTCTCAGGAAGGCCGAGTGGGGTTCCTGTGTTTGGGAGGGTGGTCTGTAGCAGGCTATAAACTGGAAGGCAGTTTTACCCACAGTTAGTTGCACATGGATAGTCTCTGATGCTTTGTGCTGTGCCACAAACCTGGAGGTGTGGGTATCTTTGACGAATATTGATACTTCCCCTCCTTTTGTGGTTCGGTCCAAGTTTTGGGGCCGAAAAGCATGGTATGAGGTATAACCTGGTAGTGCTGGGGTGCTCTCGGGAGCCTTGAACCAGGTTTCTGTTACTGCACAGATATTGATGTTCTCCATGCTAAGGAGAGTTTCGAGTGCATGCATCTTGAGGTTTAGACTTCTGGCGTTGAGTAGCATTACTCTTAGTTTCTTATCCCTTGTGATACCTATGGAGGTGAGCTTGTCTTTTGAGCCTTGCCTAAAAAAGGCACTATGGGGATAGCAAGAGCCTTTGCCAATTTCCGAAAGCCCAGGGGTGACAAGTGCAAGCCGTCCCTAGCGAAGCATCTTGGCTTGTCGAGCATGTCATCCCAGGCTGACAGGCATTGGATCCCCTTTGAATGACACCAACACTTAAGCCAATTGTTGAAATTGATCATCTTGTCTTCATATTGTGGCATCATTCTTGGTGAGGGTAAGATGCTACTCAAGGTCAGGGTCATACCGGCATGGGCTACATGCTCAGAAAGCTCCTCTATGTCTCTTTTCATGTAGTCCAGGGAGGTACGTCTCAGGTCATTCACACCAGCATGGACAATGACTGAGTCATATTTGTACTTGCCTTGGAGTGACCTGAGTGCTTGTGTTATGTGGCGGATTCTAGCGCCTGACAGGCAGCTCACAGTGACCTTCTCCTTGTTCAGCCTGGTGAGCGGGACGTCAGTGTGCCTGACGATAGAGTCACCTATTACAAGTGTATCAGGTGTGTTGTTTAGCCTTAAGGGCTGTGACTGTTCAGCACACTGGCTTTGAGAGCTATGTGTTGAACGTGTTTTGTTTTGGGGTAACGGTTGCTTGGGTGTCTGCTTTGGAGGTCTCTGCTGCTTAGGCAGATTTTTATTTAGAGCCTCCGAGTATGTTTTTGTGTGTTTATGTGTTTGGTTTGTTGTCATGGTAGGTCTATGTGAGACTGGAATTGTAGTGAGTGTGGTTTCCTTCTCCTCCTGACTGGTTACGCCAGTACTGAGTTGAGAGAGCTTAGCCTCCAGTTTGGCTATATGGTTGCATCTCTCACATGTGTTGGAATTTGTTGGGAGGAGGAGAGGGTTGTCTGTGTACATGAGGCAGTTGTAACATTGCCTCAAGATTCCCAGATTCACCAGCTGGACCGGAGAGGAGATTGACAACTGACCTTTGGACATGCTAGAATAGTATTGGGAATTCCTTTATAATTGAAAAAAGGGCCAATGGGGAACAAGGTACTCAAGGGGAGTTTGTGAGGGTGTAGTGCTTTTAATTTTTTAGAGCTGACTTATATAATTGCTTTAGTGAACAAGTGCCAGGTAACTTAAATGCAATGTGTTACAGGTAACTTAAATGCAAAAATGACAAACAGTAACTTTCTTTCAAGTGAAACAAGGAAATAAGTAAAGTAAGCAATGCAGATATCACTAGGGATCCACAGAAGTGCTAAAAGGCCGCATTTTAGGTGGAATTAGCATTTCAGGAAAATAAACAAACAACAAGCATACAAACAAAGCTAGATTCAACAGGCCTGGATCTAGTCTATGCTACAGAAAACAAGGTGTACCAATTTGGTGTGCTCAGAGGGTCATGGCAGTCTGCATAATAACAATGTACTGTCTAGGAGTAACAAACTGGAAACATTATTCTAGTCATTTTTTTAAACTTTCTTCACAATCAAACATCAGATGTGTATATAAGTGGTTATCTTTTCTTGAAATGTAAGGAGGCATGCTGTTTATGTATATTTGGCAGATAGGTGAAAGCATATTATAGTTTCATAGGTTAGTACTAGGCTAACTGCCCTTGCGAGCCATTTTAAGCCTAGCCAATTATTCCCTGTGAGATTCAAACCCTGTACTTTGTGTTTGTAAGGCAAACACCTTAACCATTAGGCCACCCTCCCACCCAATGTTCTACTTTTTTCAATTTTGTTTCAGTACAGCAGAAAGTTACAAAAATGGTGGTTCTCTTTTGTGGATAGAGGTGAGAAGGCATACTGTATATGTGTAAGACACCAACAACTTGAAATATATATGACTGTGGCCATATGTGCTTTCACTTTCATCCCAGCCTAACACCAGAGGGGGATTCACAGAAAGTGATCATTTTTGGGGGCAGATGTGGTAGAAAGGCAAATACTTTTCCTTGACATGATTTATGAACCATTGCAAATATTTAGAATCTGAATTTATTGTGAACTGCTATATTGTCAGTTTGAATATTATGCCGTGGATACAACTTATTTCTTCCCTGAAATAAAAAAATGTTGAGTTTCTTTCCTTATGAAGTTTGTTCAGTCCATTATCGGATCAAATAGATGGACAAGAAGCTTTAATGTGTACATCAAAACATTTAGAGCTTTCATTGCTTAGAGTGGCTTAGCAAACTCCAAAACCCTGGCTTAATAGAATTATTTCCCCCCAAGTGTGATCTTTGTAGTTACAGTCTGTAAAAAAGGTACAGAAAAAAAGCCAATTTTAAGGAAAACACTGATGTTCTTTCCTTAATCATGATTTTTGTCTATTCCTTCACTAGATCAAAAAGTTAGAAAAAAATGTAAACTGCACCTTCATGGCTTCAGTGCAGTTCTGATCAATTAGGATGCATTGAAAGGACGCAGAAAAAAGCAAAGTTAAATAATTAGGATGTTCTTTCCTTAATCAGTATTTTTTCACACTATTATTGGATCAAACAGGTTGTTAAAAACACTCTGAAATGCACCTCATATCATCTAGGACCCCAATGGATTCTTGAGGCCTAGCAGCCCCCAGTTCTCCAGGCTTAAAGCATTTATTTATTTGAAGTGTAGTCTTAGTTAATTAGGGTCTCTTGAAAGAATGATAGGAGAGCAAAGTTTGAGACAAAGACTTGATTTCTTTCCGAATCAGAATTATTGTTCTGGCCATCATTGGATGAGAAGCTTGTTTAAAAAAAAAATGAAGTCTACCTCAGGGCATCTAGAACCCCCATGGCTTCTGGGAGACTAGAAGACCCAAGATCTTTGGCTTAATTCATTTCTTTCCTCCACATTTATTACAGTGAAGTTCTGGTATGTTAGGATGTATAGAAAGGATGCAGGAAAAGCAAAGCTGAAGAGTGACTGAATTTCCCTCCTTAATCAGTGTTTTTCCAAACTATCATTGTATTAAACGGTTATTTAAAAACTCTGAAATATACATCAGGGCATTGAAGACCCCAAAAGATTCCCTGCATTGTGCATTTAGTACCTCCACAGATATAAGACTGCATTCTTGCTAGTCAAGATGTGTTGAAAGACTGAATACAGGAAGAACTTAAAGACTAAAACAAACTGCGAGAAAAAGAAGAAACAAAGTAATCTAAGTAGACCAGGATGGAGAAATCCATGGAGGCACCAGGTGATCTGCAGGGGAAGGGGGGTGGAGCACAATTAAACCTTTCACCTAGGGTACCTGTTTAGCTAAGGCCAACCCTGACTCTGTGCAGAGCTTAAGGCTTAGGAAACCATCTTGTCTGGGTCCTGTAGTGTGCTCCTTGACATATATTAGTATTTTACCAGTCAATAAACAGAAAAGGTGTGTCAGTGCATTAATCCATCTGGCCCAAAATTATAGTTACAATTGCACGCACAGGTTATCACAGCTACTAGTATTCCATAAAAGAGGGAATATGCTTTGAAAATTGCTCGAAATTATAAATTTTCTTGAATGAAAGCCATTTAAATAACTTTGCTTCAACATATTATTAAAAAAGTGCACTAAACACCATCTGTGAGTTTTGTAAGGCCAATAGAAAAAATGTGAAGAAACTCATTGCCACACAAACATCAGTCTGAGGTAAATCATGCAGCTAATCAGCCAACAGCTTTAAAAGCTGTTTCCATACCTCAGACCACAAGTATACTTTTTATTAGTATTGTTACATATGGGCAGCTAATTGTCTCCATGTACTACAAATAATCATGATTGGATTTCCAGTCACAGCTGTTGGGTATGCATTCTGAAAAAAGGATGTCAAATAGATTACCTGTCATTCTTCATTCTTAGCGTAAATTTATTTAGATGTTTTTGAGAACGTATGATTGTATTATGAGATACCTAGTCATGAACCTAATGAATTTAATAAAACATATATCTGACATACAGAGCACGTATTTTTGCTTTCAGTTTTAATGCATTTTCTACATTCTTAGTAGGTTATTAAACTTATTAAAATTCCTTAAACCTAAGTCTAAGGATGCTGGTAACACGGGGTATTGTTTTTACTCTAAGGAATAGTTATCACAGAATTAATATGTGTAAGTAGTGCAAATATGATGGTCATAGACCCCACATCAGTACATGAATATTTTAAAATAATGGCATTACAATGAGTTTCAAGCTTTAATATAAATGTTTGTTGCATTCATTTTTGAAAAAAGGGATACTGGGATATATGAGGATTGATTAGTATCATGAGTAAAACATCTTGT
>NC_056731.1:956526097-956618597 GCF_019279795.1 Protopterus annectens
AACTACAAATGCATTTTTGGAAAATTATTGACAGTAAATTCTGCATCATTTTCAAATATGGATAGTTATAGTTGTAAAAGGCTAGGCTGTTTTACCTTGTGTATTAGAGCCATGTACAGGGAAGGAACAGTACAATCGCTTTGTGTCTGCCAGGCTATTTTGGTCTTCCTGCCTACATTTCTGACATGCAGTTCTGCACCATTCATCAAACTTAATTATTGCAAAGCCAGACTAGGTGATTCTAGGAAAAAGGCAGAGGAAAATTGCTTACCCCACCACAAAATTATAAGCTGTAACAGTGGAAGTGGTTTTTGCAGAGTTTCTTTTCCTGCTCTTCATCTTATCACTTTATAGAATGTCTGAAAATTGGACTGCTTAAAGATAACTTTTATTGCTTAGATGTACATGTCTGAACAAGGACTCTAGTAATCAATCATAGATTCTGCTTTCTTCCCCCTCCCTAGGCAGAAGAACAGATGATTAGACACAACACGATTGTCACTAGAGCACAGTATAAGAAGAAAAGATATATAAGAATCTGTTGATGGTACCTCTTCATCTGAACATCAAATGGATTAACTCTAAAAAAAGAAGTTCAGTTTCTTTTTTTCTAGTGAATTGCATATGTGCTTTGAGCAATTGAAATTATGAAATGGAGAAAAACATTTAATGACTGCAATATTTGGAGAGGTGATACTCTGAAAACAGTTGACATTGAACTGAGCTACAATTTGGGTATATTTATTTATTTTACCTATCAAAACTGTTGCAAATATCACAGTAATGAATCGACATAACAGATAACTGAAATGCTGTTTTAAGTTTCCCCGTTCCGGACTGATGCATCATTATGTTACATGTATATATTCAAACTCAGGGTACATACTTGCTCATTCATATCATAATCAGAGAATGTCATTCACTCAGCAATTATAGGGGCAAAAGTGACAAAATCAAAAGTAGCTGCTGTAGAGCTAAGGAGTAATTCTTTGAAAAGCATGGATTTATTTTCTGTCCTGTTCATCTTTAATTAACATCTATGAAGTATTAGCAATGTGCATAATTAGAAAAATATAAGGCTTTTGTATGTATCATGACCCCAATTAGTATAATCTGTTTGTTTGATCATCTAAGATTTGATCAGGGTTTTGCAAGCCAGCTTTACTTAAACTATTTATAAAGTAATAACTTCACAGCAGCTTAACTAAAACAGTCTGGCTGTGCTCCTGAAATTACTGTTCTGCAGACTGTGCCAGACATATTTAGCACATTCAACAGAATTCCGTATGTAGCTACAAATACATTCTGTTAGATTCCATGCAAGAGGTTTCAAGCAATCTCACAATGGAAATTCTAGCTTAGCTAGATTTTTTTTTTTTAGTTTTTACTGATTGTTTTTTCTGTGTGACCTTGGCAGTCATTTTTGTTAGTTGGGATATTCTGCAGTCGCCCTAATGGTAATGGACATCAGTTGGGTATGACAACCCAATGTTTCCAAATGTTAGCCAAACATTCTACTTATGCTGTGTTGATGAGGACATAAGAAGGCCAAAACATCTATGTTCACAGCTAGTGGGGTTTGGCTTTAATGGTCTGAATTTGTCCATAACAAACATAAAAAGGAAAAAAAAAGTCATGGACATTCAGAACAGCCATATACCTGAAACACCTGATGTCCTTAAGGGCTCATTTGCATATTTCACACATTAACTCTAATGCAAGATGGTTGAAGGCATCACACAGTGGAAGGTCTAGCTTGGCTCGGTTTTTCTTTTAGTTTTTACTCCATACATTATATGGAATGAGGACACAAGCCTCACCACATCACTTGACTTCTTCCTCACCTACATCACTTCTACTTCTACACTCTGTTCTCACCTGCTGCTTCCCTCTCATATGAACTACTAAAATTAATTCACATTTGTTTTTCTACTCTATTAAAAAAGTTTTACATAGTTTCATTTGTCAATGGGATTCTCTCCCTTCTGTGATGTCTTCATGTTTCTGAATTTGTCTGTTTTATTTTTTGTGAATTTCTAAACCTGAGCTGTGCCAGCAAATAGTCAATTGTGATCAGAGTATTATCCTGGTAAACTAAATAAATAAATAAGTAAACCCTCAAAGAAGCATGCTGTTCTTATGATGTTCCCCATTACTAGGAAGAATGCAACTAACTGAAAGTGTGATACTAGTATCCCAGTACCACAAACTAACATAGATTTTTCCAGCATCACTGAATTTAATATTGAATGTATTGTGTGACTGACGATTTTTGTCTTTTAATTTCTTCTTAGTGTTTTTATGTTATTTATTTATTTATTTATTTATTTTTGGCTGTTTGAAATTCCACATTTGTGGTATAGCCACATTTAGTAGTGATCAAGTGGTGCTGACGTGCTGGCAGGATGCACAAAAAGATTTTTCAATTTTGGAATGTTTGCCTTTTTTCATGGTTGTGTAACTATGAAGTTAGTTATTAAAGTAAGGATTCAGAGTGGTGTGCCTGTCTGCAGAAACACCATTTCTTGCATTTGGTATCAAGTTAGTGTTTGTGGCATTTCACTGGATTTGTTTTATGTTAGTGAAAGCAGTATTCTCTCAAAGTTTAGACATCAATCCAAGTCTCGGTATTATACTCATGGCATGAGCCATTTTGGCAGCAGTATGCACTGGTAACAAAGCTTGAACTTCTTTTTTAAACCATTACTGGCTACTGAGTTACATACCTTCCCATCTTTAGTACGGGCACTTCTAATTTTCTACCATGAAGCCTCCTCCCTGCAAGACCCATGCATAACAATGGCTTCAGTCCACATTAACTAATATACTGTAGCACATGGTTCTCACATGCCATTCCACTGTATGTTGTGATATTACTTCTGCTATTTATACTGACTTTTATAATAAGTTGTAGTTTATTCTATATCCACCATTTCTGAGCTTTTATCTTAGACAAGCATTTTACAGTTACCTTTTAATATTTAACAGTTGTATCATTACTTCACTTTTGGTCATGTATTGACTATCTTCAGAGTCTCAAGTCATGCCACCGAATTCTTAGTGAGTCTCAGTTCTGCCATATTATTTTAAATCTCTAAATGTATGAATGCATTCAATTTCAGTATATTTTATTCTCATTTTTATCATGCCTGTGTGAGGGTTGCCATTCTCAGCTTTTCAACAATTTTCCTTCTCTACTTTTTGTTGTACTGGGTAAGCTGAAAATAAATTGAGTAATCATTTATGAACTTCACTACCATGCAGTCTCAATATTAAGTGCAAAAATGGGATGTCAGCATTCAGCTTACATACTTAGATTTCCAGCTTTGTTTAATATCACACACTATATATATATATATATATATATATATATATATATATATATGTATATATTATAAGCTTGAAAATCAAAATCCTGAAACCAAAAGCCTGAAAATTCAAAATCCCGAAAACCCAAAATCCTGAAATTCAAAATCCTGAAAACACAAAATGGACATACTGACGTCATTGTGGCTTTGCTGTTGTTAGCCGTGTGGTGTTAGGTCATGCGTTGGGTTCAGGTGAGTGTGCGGTTGGTTTTCTGTTAGGGTTAGGGGCGGTTTAAGTGAGTTAGGGCGCAGGTTAGGCATGTATGCAATAGTGAGAAATATTGGGGTTAGGGGCGGTTTAAGTGAGTTATGGTTAGGGAGCGGGTCAGGTGAGTGTGCGATATTGACGGACCTTAGGGTTAGGGTTAGGGTCAGGGTCAGTTGGTAGATATTAGTGTCTTTATAGTGACATATTAGCATTATTTGTGTTTTCAGGATTTTGAGTTTCAGGATTTTGGGTTTTCGGGATTTTGAATTTTCAGGCTTTTGGTTTCAGGATTTTGATTTTCAAGCTTATAGTGTTTCAGGCTTCTGATAGGGAACCATATATATATATATATATATATATATATATATATATATATATATAGTATCTGTACTAAATCAGTGTTAAACTGCAGATTAGATAATAGAATCATAGGAAATGCAAGGAAACCAAATATTGCAACCATTTATTCCTTGCCATTACTCACCCTTAGATTATACCTCCTTTCTCAAGGAGAACTAAACCAGTCAAGTGAGGGGGTGAATTTGTGAATGCCCCTTCAATCCATCTATTCTCATTCCAAGAAAGAATGTGTCACGCTGCTTGAGTTCATTCCAGAGGTGAAATTTATTAAACAATGAACACGATAAAATAGTCATTATAGAGGATAGCTTCTAGATGTAGTGTGCAGAAGGACAGTAAAGTAGATGGAATATGGGACAATAGCTAAATATTGTGGATGAGTGTATGCATGCAAAGCTGTCAGTTTATTTAGCAAACTGCATGAACATGTAATATCTTTAACTCTGATGAAAATAGATGTGTAGAATCATTATTCTATTATATTGGTTTGTAGTATTTCATGGCATGAACCAATTTTTTAGTCATTTCAGCACTGTTATATTTGGGGTAACACCCATTATAGCTAGTGTTACAACTGATTTCTCATCAGGATGTTTTTGGTATTTGTTAGTGGTGTTTACATTTAAATCTTGTTCATTTGTATGCACAATTATTATTTTAGGACTGCTTTTAATCATTAAGAAAAAAATATGTCTAGTGTTAGAATGCCAGATTGTGGCTAAAAATGGTCCTGTGACCAGTCTACTTACAAAAGTTTTAAATATTTAAAAACATGTTTATTGGCAATGATGCAGTCATTCCCACTTGACTGGTCTTCAGCAAACACATATCCATTTATTCTCAGTACCTATCTACACACACACACACACACACATATATATATATATATATATATATATATATATATATATATATATATATATATATATATATATATATTTATCTACACACATGTGTATATACATATATATATATATATATATATATATATATATATATATATATATATATATATATATATATTTATCTACACACACGTGTATATACACATATATATCTTTTTGTAAGATCATGGGAAATAAGAATTTATCCAAAACTAAAACAGTCATAAATCAGAAAAACAGTGCAGAAAAGATACTAGTCCATGAAAGACACAGACACACACAGATACATATGCACTCACACCTGCATACATTCATACGCACACACATACACACACACACACACACACACACACACACACACACACACACACACACACACACACACACACACACACACAGGATTGTCTCAGTGCTGTATTATTATTACAGAGGATGACAAACATATACCCTTAATTGCATATCTTGCAAATTCCCACAAGCAATTTGGAAGAATAGAAGTTTCCATATCAGTATGACTTTGGGAAGAAGAAGGAAGCTAGACATTACAACAAAAACCCTGCATGGACAAATGGAAGATATGTGAACTTCTCATGAAAATTTCCCATCCAGAAACCCAAATACAGAACTAAGCTATGTGAAACAGCAACACTAATCAAGGCACTAGTGTGCCACTTCTGTTCTGAGTTTAGATAATACTATGTCCAGCCTTTAGACAGTTCTGGTTACTTGAAGATGTGCAGGAAATGTGAGTGATGATCAACAGAGCATGTTGTAAATCAGTATGTTGTCAGTATACCTTGTACTGTGCTTTTCAATGGATTACTGGTGCTGATTCTTTCAAAAGTTAACATATACCCAGGAGTTATTAACATGCACGTAGATGTTGTGCTAAGCCTACGAGCTCCATTCATGTTAGCAGTATGAGAAACAGTACTCATTGAGTAATTAATCTGATAAGCAAGCCTACATGCTCTGCAGCACCCATCATGGCCAGAACACCTGCTAGTGGCAATAAACAGGTGCATGGATGCTAAAACACACAACAAAAATAACAGATTGTATCTGCATGTGACCCCATTAAGTGAGCACATGCGGAAAGCAAAATATAAGGCAAAGGATACTTGAATGATATAACGAAGAGGCAGTTGAAGCTTAATGAAGAAAATGTAGTTAGATATAAGTCATTTAGTGTGCAGACAGAGCATAAATTAGATACATTTGCATCTATACAAGTTATCCTGTTCACTTGGAGCACATACCTAAATGAAAAGGAAATGCCAGCAAAATAAACTGCGACAATGTAAGAAAGGAGAGCTACATTTAAAATGCATTTAAAGTGCTGAGTTGAGAAAACAGTTAGCAAGGAAAGGAGATTCAGTGGAGGATAGTGCATAGACTGCAGATGTTGCACATTGGATGTGTATCCAGAAAGTTGTCTGTTGTAGAGAACAATATGATATATTCCCACCTTAGCATCTAAAACAATTAGTGAACTCTACAGCTGTTGCCCTACGCACTTCAAAACACGACATCTTATTGTCATTTGTTGTCAATTGTAATGATAGAAAAGATATATTAAAATTAAGTTTTACTAGCCACGCATGTATTGTACTATATATTAATGTAAAATATAGGTTAGTTAATATAGTTATAAAATCTAACTGCACAATTTCCATTATGCATTTCCTGAGGCATGTTCAATAAATTGTGGTATTTACATGATTATATTGAGAATGCCTAGCTACACCCATGTGGCAGGTGCATGGAATAACTCTGACATTGTAATCAATACTGTGTGAGTGAGCAAAGGTAATAATTGATGCGGTTGCCTGGACATAGTTTTCAACACCTCAAATGTATGGGGATTTAAAAAGTAGTGCCTGCCGTGTATGTAACTTGCATAATCCAGCAGTGTTTCAGTTTTAAACTGCTACCTTTTTATTTAAGAGGCATGCACACTGCTAAGACTTCTTTCTAGGTTTCATCCATCCCTTACCCATACAAAGTAGTACCATTGTCTCCCACAACTTTCTGTCTCCCATAACTTAGCTAAATCTGTGTCTAGCAGAGCCCATGTACTCCCTCCCATCTCTTCACCTCACTGGATCTGATGGTGCACTTTTAATTTGTAAGTAAGTGCTTCTGGGACACTGACCTGGGCAAATGGTGATACTTGACTGATTGTTTTCTGGAGAGCCTGCACCTTTGCATTGTTGTGCTTAATTTGCCTGTGGACTACTCTCCTAGCAATAGTATTTTTCTTCTTCATTTGCTTAGTTGATAGAAACTGTGACACTCCCCTTATCCCACTGCAGCTCTGCTTTCAGTCTCCAGCTTACTCTTCAAATTCTGCCCATGTTACCCTTCTCCTCTCACTGGCTGATGTAGTGTTCTTCCCCTTCCTTGGTGCCCAAAATGGGTTTTCTTAATCTCGAGATTTGAATGGCACCATTTTTAAAATTCATGTCACTCCCTTACTGCCAAATTCTGACTAACAGACCACTGCCCTGGAACCTCAATTCCACTCAAAAATCATAACTAATAAACCCCTCCCCTATTCACCCTCATCCAATATCAGCTGAGCCTCTATCTCACTGCTAACACAACTAAACCAACATCCTCTTCCCTCTCTCACACTTTCACCAAATCTTATAACCCCTCTATACCAATCCCCCACCCTTTTTCCCTATTTCACATACACCATACATAAGCATACCATTCCCTATAACCCTATCCACTCCTGCTATATATCTATACAAGGTCTCTACCCTTCCCCCTTACCTTCTAAGATCAGAATGCTGTCCCTAAACTTTATAATAGCTATAAGCCTCACATTACAGCACATTGACATTCTATCATCACATCTGTAACCCACAACATCAAACTAAATCCCCCACCTGCCCAAACCCTACAGAAGACAAACCAACTTTTCTACTAATATCCCCATCTATTTATAATTTCTCAAATTTCAAGCTTGCCTCTTTCATAGTTCACACATACCAATTAAATACCCACATTTCCACATAATACAACACATTTATATCACAATATGTAAATACTATCATTTATGTAGCACCCCAACTCCTAAGCAGTGGGGACATACACCCAAATCCCAGACCTACAAACAACAACAACCCCCACCGCAACCAAATGCGTAGCATTCTAAATCCCCTCAGGAATCACGTAGACCTCCTAATACTTAACATAAATATAAGAAGCATACTGAATTAGATATCAGAACTACATGCCACTTTATCCCTTTACTCCCCTGACATAGTTCTTCTCACAGAAACCTGTCTAAAAGCACATATCAGTGATAATGAATTAGTTTCCCCTAGGTATAATGTTCTTAGACAAGACATGACATCCAAAATAGGTAGAGGCATTGCACTACTCTTTAAACATAGCCTGGCCATAGACAAATTATGCAACAACCCACCAAAATTCAATAATGCTGAAATAATATCCCTCAAACTCAAAATAATTTCAATAAAACAACTAAATATAATTGGAACCTATATTGTGACAGTTAAATCCATTTTAGACTGGGTATCCCATAAATTCCTCCAAGAAACAATCATACTGAGTGACTTAAATATCGAATGGTCTTCCTGTGACTCACCCTACCAGACCAAACACATCAATCTGCATGGCTTCACTCAGTTAATCAATACCACTAATCAAATAAATAAAACATCTAAAAAGGAGTCAATTTTAGATTGCATCCTCATTAATCAGCCATCTCACTCCTACCTCTCTGGTTCCCTTCCAGACACCTTCAATGATCACCTTCTCACCTTTGTAATTAGGCAACAAGCAAATCCAATAAGATCCACCATCCTCCAACAAATCTGATATACAAATAACTTCAGAACCCAAGACTTCTTATCTGCACTAAAACAATGCAATTGGAGGCCACTCTCTTCTCTCCTCCTGGATAGTGCTGTTGACTACTTCAGCAACACTTTCCTTAGCATATTAAATCAGCTCATCCCGATCAGAACTGTTAGAACCAAATCTAACTATGCACCCTGGCTTACCAAAGATATCCAACTACTTCTAAATCAAAGAGATAAAGCCTAGGACTCCTGGTGACAAAATAAAAAACAAAATAATAGACAAGCTTACCTAGAACAATGGAACAAAGCCAAAAAACAAATTAGGTGAGACAAAAGGAACGAATACATAGACATCCAATCCAAAAACAAAACTAACCCACAAACGTTCTGCGCTGCCATAAATAAAATCCTACAACGAGGTAAAACAAGTACTCCTTTCCCAAATATTGATACTACCACCAGTAATATTACCACCCAATTCAACGTATATTTCACCAAATCCATTTTAGCCCTCACTAATAACAACTCACCTACTACATATCCAAAACCAACGTCATCACTTGTAGAGCAAAATAGCTTCTCCCTGCAACCTGTCCCTATGAGCACAGTGTGTAAATATCTGAGTAAACTTAAACCCACAACCCTGGCTGCTGATAAATTACCTGCAGAATATCTCAAGATTGTAGCTATAGCCATCCCATACCCCATCTTCCTTCTAATCAATTGCTCCTTATCAGAACAACCCATACCGTCTCTATAGAAAATTGATTGCACACACAAAACCACTTCACAAAGGGCGTAACTCAGTTGAATTATCTAATTACCCCCCATTGCCATCCTAGCTCCCCTAAGATAGTTGAAAAATGTATACATTCCCAATTAATTATCTCCTTACTAACAAACTGCTGTCCAACACTCAACATGGATTCCATCCTAATTGTAGTACTACCACAGCCCTTATCAATTTTACTAATACTGTAAATCAATAATGTAACAAGGCAACCTTGTCTCCACTATCTTCCTTGATCTCTCCAAGGCCTTTGATAAGGTCTCCCATCCCAAACTCCTTTCAACCCACTCTGATCTTAATCTAAGCCACTCCACCCTACCCAACCACCAAACAAGCAGTAAAATGGGAAAACTCCCTGTCTCCCAACCGACCTGTCTCCTTGGCATACCCCAAGGATCTATCCATGGCCCCCTCCCCTTTAACATATTTAACAACCAACTTCACAAATCTACCCTGCACACCACACTGGTCCAGTATGCTAATGACTCCACCCTAATCTGTTCAGCCTCATCACTCCCTCAATTCCAGAAACTGACACAAGAATCCTTTTCTGCCATTGAAACCTGGTTAACCAACTCTCAGCTAATACTTAACCCCAAAAATCCCCAGCTAATGATAGTCCATCCAATAACAGCCCCAGACCCCATATCACCATTCACAATATATACAGCTAATAGCATCTTTATCACACCAGTCCATGACACTAAACTACTAGGAGTTATCATAGATCACAATACAACATTTGATATCCATATTGCACAGACAATAAAAAAGTCCACATAAAACTTGGAACTCTATACAGCTGTAGAAAATACCTCAACAACAACAACAAAGCTACCATTGCAAGAACCCACCTAATCTCCACACTTCTTTATGCCTCCCCTATATTAGTCAAGCTAAATAAAGCAGGCTTAAAGAAACTTGACACTTGCTACAATATAACAGCTAAGTTTGCAACTGACTCCCCCTGCAGTACATATCACTGCCAAGCAGTCAAGCAATTATCCTCGCTAGAACTACCCAACCTGCTCACCTCCAACCAACTTATAATAGTCCATCAGATCATTTATGATCCAAATAAAATTCCCTCATTACATGGCCTACTAAAAAGCTTTTCCAACAACCCACCTACTAAGATCCACCAACAAAGCATTTGTTGATGTTTCCATAAGCAGAAATAGCTCTGGTGACTCCCTCGACTCTTCTACTGTTACAACAGTATGGAACTCCATCCCTATAGATATTAGGTCCAACGGAAACAAAAATAACTTCAAAAAACTCCTCTGGACCCATTTAAACAAGTTCTGGATATGCTGTTGTTCTGACCCTGGATAACTTCCCATGTTAATCTTCTGTGCAAGCCCATAATCAGAACCTATCTAGATGCTATTCTCTAATATCTCATAGTGTATTATTTTGATCATTGTAGGAATGTATCCAAATAACTGATTGTAAAGCCACCCAACTGGAATTTATATTTTTCTCACATAATGTTATTTTCCATTGTATAATTATTATATGCTTATGTATAATTGTTATATCTTTATGTTGTAGTAGTACATCAGTACATTGTAACAGCTCTTGATTGACTTATGTGCTGTATTCCAACCACTTGTGTATTGTGTAAGGTATTGTCTTTCTGAACTAATCTTTGTGGATCTTTTCTCCCCTGGCCTCCAATGAAAATGGGATTCACACCCAGTCAGATTATCCTGGTAAACAAATGTAAAATAAATAAAATAATAAATAAAATAATAAATTACATCCACATGACTGATGTTAGAACATAGATACAGGCTAAAAAATTGTAAGGCTTTCATTGCCGTATTTGTCTAAAGGATACAGTACTGATGTTGTTATGGCAGTCACAATATTGAAATATAGAGAAGAATCACAGAGACCTGTGCAATCATGAAATAATAGTATTATGTGGTGAAAAAATGTAGCATCCTGCATGCTGTGAATGGCAGAAGGTTTGTGACTGTTCATGCACACTACCTGCAATGCTGGATATGAACATCCTACCTATCTAGATATGCAATCTAGAGCATGCATTACCGACCCAAAGCACCACAGGGCAAGGTTCATTTAGCAGTGAGACACTACACTTTTGAAAGGATGACCTCATCAATATGCAACAGAGGAGGTGTTTGTGATAAAAGTGGAAGACATTGCTGGGGGACTCTCTCAGTTAAATGTTTCTCCTTAGTGGAAATGTACATGTCAGATTTGTTGTTGAAGCCTTACTTATCTGACATTAGAAACACACACAATTCAACACTGTTGGTTTTAAACCACCAACCTATCTAGTTACACAATCAAGAAAACATGGGTCTATATTAGATAAATGAAAGTTTATCTTACCGAAAGCTAACATGAGCGAAAATCCCCGGAACCCGAAACCGGAATTGTGAGATTGCAGAACAGTGAAGATGGAAATATTTGCCCTTTCCTCACTGTAGTGCGATCTCAGAGTTGGAATATATATTTAGCGGGGGTTTGGGGGGGCACAACCCCCCACAATTGTAGTTTCGAGTTCCGGGATTTTTGATAATGTCAGCGTTCGGTAAGATAAACTTTTGTTTATCTAATATAGACCCAGAAAACACAATACCATGGACATCACTATTGAATGATTAACATCTATTACTATTGGCCCTGACAATGGATACTTGCTATTAACCCGATTTCTCACTCACAAACACTGACTTCTTTGGTGCCAGACTTGATCTCATGTAATTCCTCCACCCCATCCCACCCTGTGCAGGTATTGATTTCTGTGCCCTACCCTTTGCATATTTCTTTGTAATATACGAATATCTAGCCTGATCCACAGAGTGGATAGCTAATACATGCTTAAGCAGATGTTTGCTTTAGTAAAAAGTAAATATGCATATATATTTTTTCATGAAAACTATTTTAAAAATCTTATTTTGTTATACCTTTCTTGATCCTCATTGTATTTGTATTGTATTCTTATTAAAGCAGTTTACAACCTAGTAATTATTGTTTGCTCAACAACTTGTGCAAATGATGGTCGGATTACCCTGGTCACTGCTGGGGTATCTATGCTGACCAGTTTGAATGTGAGATGCATGGTATTGGGCAGATTAATATTTATGTTGCATATATCAGTCCTGAGTTACTGCTGACATTGTTGTACAGTTAAGCAATGTTTTGTCTTAGTGGTGAACTTCATTTGCATAGAAGGATAATCATTTATATCTTCTTTTCACTTACTTTGTTTAATGTTGCTGGTACAAGTCATTTCTTCTGGGGCTGACTATGTCTAATGTTCTCAGAACACAACCATTACATAGGAAAATAAGAGTTGCAATTTTACATGCATCACTGTTACTTTTTGTATGTGCTTAGCTTCTTAGGATTTCACTTAGGCATTGTGTGTGCGTGCGTACATGTGTGTGTGTGTGTGTGTGTGTGTGTGTGTGTGTGTGTGTGTGTGTGTGTGTGTGTGTGTGTGCGTGTTCGCTATCCTCTGCCTCTTAGTCAAAGTCATAGCATATTGTGCACAACTACCTCTTCCTGGATCATATATGGCTGATGAATCTCCCTTAGACTCCTCATCTGTGTCTGCTGGCCCTACCTGTGGTAGTGAGAACTAGAGTTTTTGGGCTTGCTGTCCTTGTTTCAGCTGTTTCATGAAAATTATATTGTGCAACATGGCTCAGACTGTAAGTGGTTTTGCAGAGATGGCTGGGTCGTACTACAGGCCACCAGCAGAAATGTTCAGACATTGGAAATCTTGATTTGAGCAAGTCAAATACATACACAAACCAAGAAGCAAATTTGGAGTACCAACCTCCACGTACCAAGAAAAATATCAAACTGGAAGCGAAAATTATAGGAACAACTTTCCAAATTTATTGCAGTTGAAAATAAAAGCACAGCAAATCCACGCCAATAAACAAATGAATGAACGCTTTTCACCATACGCGTTTTCGTCCCAAATAGACTTCATCAGATACACTCATGCATTTGCAATTAGCCTTTTATATGAATTTAAAAACACGGAACCAATCATATTCTTTTAAAACTAATATGCCTTCAAATCACATTCAGGTTACAATTAGTTTTGTTCTCCTTTGTAGTTTCATCAGTATTCATTTGAAATAGTTAAAGTTAAAATAAATATTATCAATTATACATATATAAATAAATACATACTTTCTTATAAATTAATGAATAGTTATTTAAAATTGTATTATATAAATAATCTATTGTATAAAAAAAATCAATTTAAAATCCAATGATATAAATATATATAAACTTAATGTTTTATGTAAAGTGTTTTGTGCAGACAATAGTGCCATCTCATGACCAAATAGGTTATTACACCCTTTAGTCATGTTTTTTCAGCCTTAATTTTCAAGAGGGGTTGAATAGAAATATATTCATTTAAACCTGGTTTTTTATTTGCCTCTAAGGCCACTTGCCACCAAAGTTCCCTATAGGCTATTATTTCTTCCCAGGGGCCCCCTCTATTATCACTAATTATTTGGTCTAAAACAAAAAATTGAAATTTGGATCTTGTGCAACCCTTTGTATGCCTATAAATCGCATTTGTTTCCCTTTCTTTCCTAACATCATACATGTGTTCATATATTCTTTTCTTAAGTGTCCTTTCCGTCTTTCCTATATAAAATGATGGACATTCCACACATGTAGCCAAATACACAAGCCCCCTTGATTCACAGTTGTAATAGGCCTTACTAACCAACCATTTATTTCTCCCTTCCAAATATATTTTTTCTTTGTTTGAGACGTACTCACATTGTCTACACTTACCACATTTAAAAGTTCCAACTTTTGTTCTAGCTCCCATTTCTTTTCTCTTATCAGTATCAGTATTATATTCTAAAAACCCTTTTATACTAGTGGTGTTTTTAAATATAACTTTAGGCAAATATGTGGGTAAACCTTCCAAATCCGTGAGGTTTTTGAATCTCTCCCACTCCCTCTGAAAAATTGTCTTTATGTTCTTATTAAGTAAATTATATTCTAAAATCAAGGATTGTTGGAAGTTTTCTTGTTCTTTTTCTTCTGTCACTTTTATTTCTTGACTCAATCCAAATATAGGTTTAAATCTATCTCTTCTGCCCTTTTCCACTTCCTTCCTCAAGTCTTCAATGAATTTCTTTGGATAAGCTCTCTCCAGAAACATTTTTTGTAATAAGTCACATTCTATAACAAATTTATCATCATTACTGGTCATTCTTGACCCCCTTACTAGCTGCCCTTTCACTAGGTTCTTTTTGCAATATAGTGGGTGGGCACTTTTAAAATGCAAAAAGGAATTCACATAAGTTGGTTTCCTATAAACACTTGTTTCAAAAATGTTATTGTCCAAGGTTATTTCAACATCTAAGTATTGAGTGCTAGTCTTAGAATAGTTATATGTGAATTTTAAAAAATCTGTAGTTTCCTCAATATATTTAATGAATTCTTCTAACATTTCTATACCTCCAATCCAAAATATAATGATGTCGTCCAAGAATCTTTTGTATAATGCCCAATATTTCATATATTTTGACCCCATAATGTACTTCTCTTCCCAGTTTGCTAGGACTAAATTAGCAAAGGTAGGTGCACAGGCCGCACACATTGCTACACCTTGTAATTGCCTAAAATATTCCCCATTGAAAATGAAGAAATTATTTTTTAATACCAAATCCATTAAGCCTGTGCACACTACCTTTTCTTCATGGGTCAATTTATTGTCTGCAAATATTTCTTCTTCAAACATCATACTCCCAGACTCATAGAGTATACAGCCAAATAAATCAATAATATCTATTGTGACAAAAATTAATTCTTCATGGTATAAATTGTTGTTCAAAATACTCAAAAGGTCCCATGAATCTTTCAAAATAGCTTGTTTTTGTAGCCAAATGTGTTTGGTTTTCACATCCACATATTTAGCTAAGGGATTAGTTTTGGACCCACCCGCTGAGACGATGGGCCTCAGTGGTGGGTCCAAGCTATTTTTGTGAATTTTCGGGATACCAAATATAACCGGTATTTTTGGTTTTACTTTTTTCAAAAAGGTTAATGTTTTAATATTAATGAGATTTTCGTTCATCATACCTTCCAAAATACCATCTATTTTGTAATAGGCCATATTAATTTCATTCCTGGATACCTCACCATATTTTGTCCCATTCCTTAATATTTAATTCATTTTTCCTTCGTATGTAATCACATCCATCACCACAACTCCCCTACCCTTATCGGGTTTCATGACCCTAATGTTTTTATTAACTTTCAACTCTTCTAAAATAAAATTCTCCTCAGGGTGGAGGTTGCCGTAAGTTTTATGTTGTTTAATACTTCTCTCTTCTTTTCTAATTTCCCTTTCCATGATGTTTTCAAAATTTTTTAACTGATTATGTATTGGTGGATTAAACACAGATTTTTTAACCAACGTGTTTTCATGTGTGACATTCCTTTTTCTTTTCTTTTTTTTTTTTTTTTTTTTTTTGTTTTATAAAATAGATATTGTATAAATGATTTTTTTATACAATAGATTATTTATATAATACAATTTTAAATAACTATTAATTAATTTATAAGAAAGTATGTATTTATTTATATATGTATAATTGATAATATTTATTTTAACTTTAACTATTTCAAATGAATACTGATGAAACTACAAAGGAGAACAAAACTAATTGTAACCTGAATGAAATTTGAAGGCATATTAGTTTTAAAAGAATATGATTGGTTCCGTGTTTTTAAATTCATATAAAAGGCTAATTGCAAATGCATGAGTGTATCTGATGAAGTCTATTTGGGACGAAAACGCGTATGGTGAAAAGCGTTCATTCATTTGTTTATTGGCGTGGATTTGCTGTGCTTTTATTTTCAACTACAAGTCAAATACATACTTAACAAAATTCCTGATTTGAGTGTGGACATTGTATCCTTGGTTAATGGGGTTGTGTGGGTTTCTCATGGGTGTCATAAGCCAAGGTGCATAACCTTCATTCCCGACTTGACGCCCTTGTGGAAATTCACCCCTAGCAAACCTTAAATACAGGTTACAGATGTGCCATATGCGTGAGTCATGAAAACTACCAGAATTACCTGCACACACATTGTAGTTTATTCCTTAGGGATTACACACTATCTGATTGTTGATAGAGTGTTATCCTTTCCAATTAATGTAACCCCTTCCCTTTTCCCCAGGTTGAGCTTTCATTTCAATGTGTGTGCACTCTGTTGTCCCCAGAACCTTAGGGAAGTATGCTAAGGCACAGGTGTTGCATGGATGTAGTTTTCTTCTCTAGGGTACATAGAAACCAGATATAATCCTTTATATGTTGTAGCTATGCATTTAAAATTGATGTAATATTCTGGAGGCTGAGGCCTGTGACACCCCATAAAATATCCCCTGTGCGTTTCTGAAAAGTATGTGTAGCTAGCAAACATAATACTACACACATGTTGGTTTCCTCTGTTGTGGATTCTCTGTGATTTCCCCTGGTCCTCAGGCAAGGGTAGCAGAGGTTACATATTTCCTCTAATGTATCCTTATCTACCTGTGGCTCTCTACAATTTCTGTAGTCCATGATAAGTCAAACAGGGCTTAAGCACTCTTCTCCTTTTAGGCAAAGGTCTGGCGGCAACAGCAGCAGCACACTGTATTAAAGAGTGTTGCACATACAGATTTAATATAAAACCAGCAACCCCTAACATTTTCTTCTAAGTGTGTACTCGTGGCTGTATTTCAAAGAGGACTAGAAATAAGTCCAAAATCCAAGTACAGTATGTACATGTGCATTTTATACATCCCTGAATTGCTCTGCCATGTCAAATGTTTTGTTAGCTTTTATTTCACCAACTTGTGTTTTAATTCACATATTCTGATGCTTACCCTTGTTTTGAAAGCAGGTGCGGCATGCAGAACCATCCAATAAACACAAAACAGCCTGCTTCCCACTGCACAATGAACAAATGCATGCAGTTGGAAGTGAAAGCATTCAAGTAATCCAGACCTTGGCCTGTTTTTTAATGACTTTCTCTTGGTAGGAACTGAACATTCTTCATTGCACCTTTTTTCATCATAAGATGATTGCAGTGTCAGATCATCTGGTTTTGGGAAAAAGGAAAGTGATTTTTTTCAACTTGAAAGTTCATTTATGGAAGGTCAATAGGAAATGTAATTCTACTTTATGCAGTAATAGTAACCAATTTCATTTTCATGTCAAGAGATGGGGAATAACATTTTCCAAATTTTCCACTAAAGTGTTCAGAAAAAAATGAGGAAAACATTCCCTGGGATTCAGGAAGCTGATATTTCCATGCGGGAACAGTGTAGGAGCTCCTGCATGGAAAATGGCCGCCGAACGATTCAGGACAGTGCCGTTTTCACGTGCACGAGCAGTCCTACACTGTGCTAGCATGGAAAACCGGTGAATACACAAATCAACTCATTTGCTGGTGAAAACTAAGCTGCAAGGTCTTTGTGCTAGAACAGTGTTAGTGTAGAAATGTATTCAGAAAATAACAGTACATTTCTGCAACTGGCAAAATGGAAGCATGACAGCTCATGGAAAAGCATGTATTATGTACATTAGACATGCCAATGGCCCAATACAAGGCTATTGGCATTGAAAAGTGATTAATTATTATGAAAATTAAACTTTTTATTTGGCCGATTTCGGCCATTTAAGCATAGGGCAGCCGTGCACAAATGGGATTGTGCCAAAAATAAAAAGAAATGAGTAAAGTCAATTTTAAGTTAATTCTGTATTTTGCCATTATAGTCAGTTGCATGCAGAATGTAAACAACACTAAGGAGCACTGGTTGTCAAGGGGAAAGTGTCTGTGTTAGTGCAGTAACTAGCGACCTACACACTGGGGTATGCAAATGAGGGGAGTTATACTGAATCAGATTTCTTCATAGTGTCAGCTTGTACCTAACCATGTAGGTGAAGCAATACAACAGTGCAAGTGTAAAAGCTGAATGACTTCATAAGGAGATGTGTCATGCTTGCTATAAGCTCATTGGAGCACTGTGGCCTGTGTTTGCCCTTAGCTAAGCACAGCTAAGGAAGGGGGAGTGTCAGATGTGCCTAAGCAGTGTGTACATAGCCTAAATGGGTGTGCACACCGCACACTGAGAATTAAACAAACAAAAAAAAAAAAAAAAAAAAAAGAGGAAATGGCAGGACTGTTTACATTTCAGCACTGGGTATTTGCAGAGTGCCTCGGGGCTTAAATAGGGAGGAACTGGGAAGGGGAGACAGCAGTAGGAAAGAAATCAAGGAGAACTAGCATAGCATGCAGATGGAATGTATCAGAATCAGCCATTTACACATGCAGCAGCCCAGCACATTACTATAAACTAGGCAAACATCCTACAGACTGGTTTTCCCCATAAACTCTACACCACCGGTGTACACAGATGGGGGATTTTTAACTGGCAAAACTAACTAAAAATGTTAGAGGCTGCTGTTGCTTTGCACCATCAATATGTGCTAGAGACTGAGGGTGGTGAGGAGGAGAATGCTGACAACAGACCCACAATGAGGAGGAGGAGAAGAGTGTACAGACCCAGGGTACCCTACCATGTCCTATATGAGCTGGAGATAGTAGAGTGCTATAGGGTGGACAGGGACATTCTACAGCAAATTGTTGAGCTGTGCTGGCCATGCCTCACACACAGAACTAATATAGGGGAACCAATCCCAGTGGATACCAATGTATGTGTAGGCTTAAGAATACTAGCCACAGGTACCTTTCAAAGACCAACTGGGGATATCATGTGGGTCTCACAGGCATCAGCATCCAGGGTACTCCACCAGTTCCTGGATGCCATGACACAACATGTCAAAAGCACATATATCTCCCCACCGTGAGGTGTTGACCAGATGTATGCATCTCTTCCACCTTTTAGCAGGTTATCCTGAGATAGTTGGTGCTATATACTGCATGCATATCCACATCAAAGCACCACTTGGTGAGTGAGGAAGAGTCTATATAAACCACAAGGGCTTCACCTCCATCAACTGCCAGGTCATGTGCAATGCACAGGGCATTATCATGAATGTGTGTGCTGGCAGCCCTGGAAACTATCACGACTCCCACATCTGGCACTGCTCACAGCTGTATCAGGCATTTACCAGGGTGGACATCCCATATGGCCATCTAGTGGGGGATGCTGGCTATGCACTGGAGCCGTGGCTGATAACACCCATCAGAAATGCACACACACCCGAACAAGAACAATATAATGAGGCACACGCACAAACCAGTATCATTGTAGAGCATGTGTTTGGATTGCTCAAGTCACGGTTCCGTTGCCTTGACATATCCGGTGGAGCCTTGCAGTACTCTCCAGCTACATGTACACAAATGTTCATAGTATGTGCCATGCTACACAATATGAGCCTGCAGAAACGGCTGCAGCAGGAACAGCACGGGGCAGAGCCACACAGCCCCCCACCATTTTCAAGGCCAGCACAGGCACAGAGGGGCTTGGAGGAGGAACATCCTGAGCCTGCCTCTGTAGGCAGAAGGAGGCATGCCCAGTATGCCCATTCCTTAGCAAAGAGGCAACACATAGCACACACACTGACACTGTAAGGACCCAGGACTGATACATCTCTCAGACTCGCACATACAGTAAAAGGGATGTCAAACATGATACTACCTGAGGTTTACCATGTATAAGGAGTGTACTATGTGCATCCAACATAGTCAGCCCTCCATCACCATCCTCAATACTGGCCCAGCAGCAAGGTAAGTCACCCTTCCTATCAATTACTGAATGGAGTAGTATGTTCTCATAGTTGTATGTATGATATGGATGCAAGCACGCAAGGGAATTGGGTGATTGAATGGGATAGCAGCAGACATCTATATGGGACAGCAGGAAATTCATAACAAATACTGGTGTCAACATACTAGGCAGCACTACACAAGGTGACAACCCCATTGCTGTACATGTGATGGCCCAAAGAACTGTGGGTGTCAATAGGTCACACACATGGATGTCAGTGAGGGTCACATACCCACAACCAGTCTCTCCCAGCAGAACAGGTGTAGATAACCATAAAGAAAGGCTGGGCTAAGGCCCCCAAATGATGGCAATGGTGAACAGCCCCCCTCCAGACCTACACAGACATACTACAACAGGTCTGGCAGTTGCATTTTAGTTCTGAAGGGTAAAAAGTCTGAAGCTGAAATTTATGCCATTAAGATCTAACATGTGTACTCTACTGATATGCCTCCTTTCTGCATGATAGATCAGAATACAATATGAAATGGAAGCCAACAGAGTAACCAAAATACCAGTACAGTCATTGCAAATGTTTAAAGTCTGCAGGGGTGCAACCCTCCGCCACAGTCCCACGTAGAAATGCAGTAACATGCAAGTTTGAGGAGTAATATCACTGGAGCACAGATTGCCACAGCTGTCCCAATCTACATTGTTGTGTGTGTACAATATGCAGGGTTCAGTGTGGTAAGTTTGTTGTGTCTTTAATATTGCCTGGAAGTGGTCAGCATGTGGTCCTGGATGGTTGTGTCTCAGTAGCCTAGGTACAGTACAGTGGATGACAGGGCCATGTTCCAACAACTGCAGTGCCAACCACACTGCTTCCCAGCTACACTCATGTCAGCAGTTGTACATACTCACTGTCCAGATGTCAATGTCTGTCACCATCGGAAAGCTGGACACTCCATGAAAGGGAGCCCATACATAGAAACAGTACACAGGTGGAAGTAACCTATATAGAGTGCATATAAATTAACTGTCAGCTGCACAGAAGTTTGGAATTATACATAGAGGTTAACATCACATTACTTGTCCGTCTAGTATGGAATACTGGCAATCTAGCCAATCACTGGCAGACCACAAAAAGCACAATTAGAAAGTAATGACAGGCTGCCCATGTCCACACACAAGCCAGCATAAGGGGAATGTCCCAGGTATATTTGTGAGTCAGGTGCAAGTAGATTCCATATCACGCATGTACCCAGCTCACCCCACCATCAGCCACAGGTTTATCATAGGTCATATCCTTGCTGTAAGGAATGAGTACAGCATGAACCCATCTCTGTATGGGGATACATGCATGATGCTGCATGCTGAATAGGTGTCCAATGCAAGGTGTGTCCCTAGCTGTAAGAAGCAACCCAACCGCATCCAGACCAGTGGATCAGTATGAACGGGAAGGATTCACAGGAACACCTCAACCACTCACCCCTGTCACCCCAGGGGAATCCACTGGCTTGCAGCCTGGGAACATATGACTGACAGAATGCACTGGCCTGCTACAGATGGCATGCAACACTCTCAAATAGCCTACAGTCCTCTGGCAAAGGCCCATACCTCATCCATAGTGCCAATGTATGCATTGTCAGTGGGTTCCAACTAACAACCTAACACAGTAAACAGAAAACAAATGCAAGGCCATGTTAACAAATGCCAGTAGCATGCCTCCCCATGTCCTACTGTAAGGACGGTGGACCAGGCCATAAATACTACTAGGATAAAGGCCCAACTATAGGGATACCTCTGAGATATTGCTTATATAATGTTAAGAAGAGGAAAGAATAACAGAGGGGGGTGTTGAAGCATGGATGTTGTGGAGTGTGTGAAGTCTGAAACTCTAATGTTCACCCGTCCTACCCCCTGACTGCAAACCCATGAATGAATAGCCACAAAACTGCCTGTAAACTACAATGTGAAGGTAAACTGACCAGATATATGAGCCCTGCCTCTGGATAACCTGGGTGTATCTGTACAGCTGAGAGGTATGTCCCCAGCAGGATATGGCCATTCCGTGAAGTTGAGAAAAGCACAAGAAGGAGATCCCCAGCCAGCATACTACCAAGGTGCTGGACCATTTACACAGAACCAGCAGTCTATTGTCTGTAGCTACCCCTTCACAATGGCAGGAGTGTGCCAGAATGTGTAGTCTATATGCCTCAGAATATTGGTCTCAGCTTCACTCATCTTGTATTTCACCCATTGTGTCTCCATATTGGCAACCTATCTACAGATATCCTGCAGAAACAGTTTGCTAGGTGTAGCTGTAGCACACAAACCCTGAACTGGAGTCCAACCTTTTCTGGAATGGATGCACACACTCACTATAGAAGGTCATACTGGGCATGCTCCCACACTTATAAATGAAGCCCATGTCTCACAATACAGCGGACTACAGATTCATAGGTTCATAGGTTGATACTAGGCTATCTGCCCTGGGCATTTATAAGCCTAGCCAGAGTGTGTTTGGCTTTCGCCACACTTTTAGATTAGTTGACTGTGCCTCTGTATAGTAGGTCACAGAAGGTAGCCCTTTTAATGTTAATTTACTGTACCTCTGTCAAGCAGGGACACAAAAGAGATCCCAAGGGTAAACTTACAATCTCCCATCCACAAGTCAAGATTTCTCTTGAAGAGGGTTAGTGAGGGGCTCTGCCTAACATGGATTGGAATTTTGTTCCAGAGTGAGGGGAGCCTCTGGGATATGAATCTGTCCCTCCAGCATGTCCTATTTATTTCTGTGCTGAGGTTCAAGTCCCTGTAGTGTGTAGCTCTAAGGGATTTGGATTTCCTGAGGTGAAGCATGTCCACTAATTCTGGGTTGGACATGGCTTTATACGTCAGACACAGATCCCCTCTGAGTAGGCGGTATGCAGCTGAGTAGAGCTGGAGTTTCTTTAGCCGAACTGCTTAAGGCATCTGTTTGAGTCCCTTGATCCTCTTGGTGAGGTACTTTTGGGGTCTTTCCAGTTGCTGCAGGTGTCGGGTAAGGTACATCCCAAATGGGGCATTGTATTCAATTATGGGCCTGATAAGTGATGAGTATAGTGGCACAATGACCTCTCTTGATCTAGATGTGAACCCTTTCGTGATAAGGTGGGCTATATAGAAGGTCTTTCTAACCACTTTGGCATTGTGATTGTCAAAGGAGAGATTGCTATCTACTTGGGTCCCCAAGTCCCTAATTACTTCCGTAATTAATGGATTACGACCTATATGGTAATTTGTGGGCACTTTGTTTTTCCCAAAGGGGATGACTATGCACTTTTTGGCATTTAGCTTTAGGCCATGGCTCTGGCACCAGTTATCCATCTCTGTGAGACCCTTTTAGAGGATGCTTGTTTCAGCCGGAGAGTCAGTTATGGCACCCAGTTTGCAGTCATCTGCGAACTTGGTCAGCCATATTCCAACGTAGACCAAAACGGAAGATAAACTAGTATGAAAACACAAAAACCACGGCAACCTTGGTAAAACAGTAAAAAGTACTGAACACAGCTTTATTTACATTAAACAGAACCAGCGTTTTCGCCACAAGCCTCTTGTAGCTTCATCAGAGTAAAACATCAAGCACATGGCTTGCCTTAATATAGCATATAGGTAGGAAGTGACATATTAAATTAGATCATAAAATGACATTTTTAATCCATCACATATTTCATAAAAATTGAATTTTAAGGAATAAAAATAACATTTGTTTCCCTAGATAAAACAATGCACCATATATCAACTAATAAAGTAATTTAAAACAATTTTGATATATAAAAAATTATATTAATATGTTATTATACATAAATTTTAAAAAAATCTAAAGAGAGGGAGACGCCTTATCCATAAAGGAACCAAAATCAAGGTAATATTGGTTATTCAGTCAAACCAGGACAAAATAAGAGCTATAAGAATAATGAAACCGGTTCATGATGAACCTCCCAAGACCAGGTTATAATATAAGACAACCCAGGACGGTACTAAGCCAAAACCACCAGACATATACACCTGACTATCTCAAATAACTTCTCAACTTAAGAACAGCTGAGATGTTACAGTTATCATTCAGCCCTGGTAATCTAAAAGAATCAAGTTTCAGTTGCCATTCTAACTCTAAATATTCTAATAGCAGGGAGGAAGGACCTTGTCTGATCGAATAAGGAATATGGTCTATAGCCATGAATTCAAAGCTGTGACCAGGGAAAGACAAAACATGTTTTGCTAAAGCATTTTGGCAATTGCCCCTTCTATATAGAAGGTCTTTCTAACCACTTTGGCAATGTGATTGTCAAAGGAGAGATTGCTATCTACTTGGGTCCCCAAGTCCCTAATTACTTCCGTAATTAATGGATTACGACCTATATGGTAATTTGTGGGCACTTTGTTTTTCCCAAAGGGGATGACTATGCACTTTTTGGCATTTAGCTTTAGGCCATGGCTCTGGCACCAGTTATCCATCTCTGTGAGACCCTTTTAGAGGATGCTTGTTTCAGCCGGAGAGTCAGTTATGGCACCCAGTTTGCAGTCATCTGCGAACTTGGTCAGCCATATTCCAACCATGTTAGTCTGTACCTCGGAGAAATATATACCGAACAAGAGAGGTCCCAGGACTGAGCCTTGTGGGACGCCACTTGTAACTGGCTTAGAGTCTGACATGGCACCTGCTATTCTGACCATGTGGGTTCTATCCTTGAGCCAGTTTGCAACCCATCTTGTGAAATAGGGGTTGATATTTAAGCTGGTGAGCTTATTTATGATGCCCGAGTGGGGTATTGTGTCGAAGGCTTTTGCAAGGTCCAGGTAGGCAGTGTAGACTACCTTCCCTTCATCTATGGCTTTGGTAACTGTTTCAAAGAAGTCGACCAGGTTCAAGAGGCAATATCTGCCCTTAACAAAGCTGAATTGGGTAGGATCCAGTGTCTGGAGGTTCCCAATGTCTTTGTTTATGATTTCCATGATGACACGATCCATAGCTTTGCAGACCAGGTTAGTCAGGCTTACAGGGCGATAGTTTCCGGGGTCCGTTGTGGCACCACCTTTGTGGAGTGGGACCACTGTTGCTGTATGCCATTCCTTGGGTACATATCCTGTAGTAAGGCTGAGATTGAACAGTGACTTTATATGAGGGTTTAGTTCTTCTTGGAGCTCGTGTAAGACACAGCCCGGGACACTGTCTGGTCCCATTAATGCTGTGTTTTTTGCTTTGGAGAGGGCAGCTCTCACCTGTGCATCTGTGATCTCAGGAAGGCTACACTCTGTTGGGATAGACATTTGCTCTTTTGGGGGGAAGGGGGGAGAAGTTTGCACTGAACCTTTCTGCCAGGATGTTGGCAATGTCTGTGGGTTCAGTGTATTTTTTGTCATTTTGCACTAACTCATAGCATATCTGGGAGTTGCCTCCCAGGTTCCTGACATAACTAAAGAAGGCCTTGTGATTATTGTTAGTGTATTGTGCAATTTTTCATTCAAAGCTGGCCTTAGATGATTTTATGAGGGATCATAGTTTCTTGCTAGTACTGATCAGAGACGCCTTACCTTTTTGGGATTTTGCTCTATCATGTAGTAGCTTTCTCCTTCTGTTGTATAGCTTATTTATGGCTGGGGTCCACCAGACAGGTCTCCTGCCTTTGGAGGAGTGAGTCTTGGTTTTATTTGGGATAGCATGCTCCATGCATTCCTGTAGGTGTCCATAGAATGCTTTTGTAAAGGATTCTGCGTTTTGGGCCATATTTTCAACTGGCCCAGGGGCTTTGAAGGATTCCACCTCAGTTTTGAGAAGTATGAAGTTTGCTTTTGAGAAGTTCTTCACCATGGCTTCCATGGCTGGGGGTGGGGAAGGAATATGGATGTCCAGTGAGATTAATTTATGGTCTGATCTTACCAATGAGGGGTATACCTCTGGTGTGGAACATAGAGATCCCATGTTGGTGATGACCAGATCCAATATGTTTTCCCCTCTTGTGGGAGTGGTGACTAGTTGTTCCATAGCATTTGAGTTTATAAATTCTAGGAATCGTTGGGCGAGGGTGTTTGGGCTTGAGTAGTTTTCCCAATCAATGTTTGGGTAGTTGAAGTCACCCAATATAATGGTGTTTGGAGTGACCTTCATATTCTCCAGTGTTCTCAGGAAAGCCGAGTGTGGTTCCTGTGTTTGGGAGGGTGGTCTGTAGTAGGCTACAAACTGAAAGGCAGTTTTGCCCACTGTTAGTTGCACATGGATGGTCTCCGATGCTTTGTGCAGTGCCACTAACCTGGAGGTGTGGGTATCTTTGATAAATATGGATACTCCCCCTCTTTTTGTGGTTCGGTCCAAGTTTTGGGGCCAAAAAGCATGGTATGAAGTATAACCTGTTAGTGCTGGGGTACTCTCGGGAGCCTTGAACCAGGTTTCTGTTACTGCACAGATATCGATATTCTCCATAGTGAGGAGAGTCTTGAGTGCATGCATCTTGAGGTTTAGACTTCTGGCATTGAGCAGCATTACCCTTAGTTTTTTTTTCTTTGTGTTGTCTATGGAGGTGGGTTTGTCTTTTGAGCCTTGCTTAAAAAAGGCACTATGGGGGTGGCAAGGGCCTTTGCCAGTATTCGAAAACCCTGGGGTGACAGGTGCAAGCTGTCCCAATTGAGCAACGTGGCTTGTCGAGCATGTCATCCCAGGCTGACAGACACTGGATCCCCTTTGAATGACACCAATACTTTAGCCAATTGTTAAAATTGATAATTTTGTCTTTATACTGTGACATCATTCTTGGTGAGGACAAGATGCTACTCAAGGTCAGGGTCATACCGGCCTGGGCTACATGATCAGAGAGCTCCTCTATGTCTCTTTTCATGTAGTCCAGAGAGGTACGTCTCAGGTCATTCACACCAGCATGGACAATGATGGAGTTATATTTGTACTTGCTTTGGACTGACCTGAGTGCTTGTGTTATGTGGCGGATCCTGGCACCCGAAAGGAAGCTTACAGTGACCTTTTCCTTGTTCAGTCTGATGAGTGGGATGTCAGTGTGTCTGACAATAGAGTCACCTATTACAAGTGTAGTAGGTGTGTTGTTTAGCCTTAAGGTCTGTGACTGTGTGGCACACTGACTTTGTGAGCTATGTGCTACGTGGGTATTGTTTTGTGGTAGGGGTTGCTTGGATGTCTGCTTTGGAGGTCTCTGCTGCTTAGCCAGATTTTTATTTAGAGCCTCCGAGTATGTTTTTGTGGGTTTATGTGTTTGGTTTGCTGATGCAATAGGTCTATGTGAGACTGAATTTGTGGTGTGTGTGGTTACCTTTTCCTCCTGACTGACTGTGCCAGTACTAGGTTGAGAGAGCTCAGCCTCCAGTTTGGCTATATAGTTGCAACTGTCACATATATTTGAGCTTGTTGGGAGGAGGAGAGGGTGGTCTGTATACATAAGGCAGTTGTAACATTGCCTCAAGATTCCCAGATTCACCAGCTGGACTGGAGAGTAAACCTGAAAATGACCTTTGGACATGCCTGAATAATATAGGGAACTACTTATTGACTGATCAGAAAGAATCAATAGGGAGCAAGTACTTAAAAGGAGTATAAGAGGGTGTAGTGCTTAAGTTTATTAGTGTTTACCTATGAGATTACTTATACGAGCAAGTGCAGGGCATTATAATGAAAATAGAGTGCTTATTTTGAGATTTAGAGCAGTTCTAAGGGGAAAAAGTGAAGAGCAGACTTTGTGGAGCCGGGAATAGTTTAAACCTGTTTAAGCGGTGCTGCCTGACGCTGCTCTGTGCGCAAGACCACTCAAAAGGAGAGTTGCAGGGTTTTAAGAGATAGAGATCGAGGAGTTTGGAAATTACCCAAAACGGCCAATAAAACTACAGTTTCTAGGCAGTAACCACTCCTACAGGGACAGGCAGGCTGCTCAGTGTTAACTACTGCTACTGGTGAACACAAAGACTTCCCTTTAGCCCAAGTAAGCACTGGCCTTCAAGAAACTTACAAACAGTTCAGAACAGCAACTCTGTAACTGAACTTTCTTTTAAATTATAGAAAGTGGGAAATAGCAAGATTTTTTTGTTTTTTTGTTTTTGTTTAAGGATAGCAGAGACACACAAGTAGCAAACTAGTCAGAACAGTGCAATAAATGACCCCAACATGTGTGTGCTAGGTCAGAGGCAGGTAAAATGCAATTTTAAGAAAAAACAATTTTAAATTAAGTGCAACACAAAAAATGCAATAAACAGGCTCTAGGTATGTTCTAAATACTGTTTCTAACACAGATATCAACTTTTGCAATCAAGAAAATGCCAAAAAGTAGGCGGCAATGCCATTTTTTTCTAAGAAATAAATCAGAAGAAAATACTTAAAATCTCAAAAGTGGCTCCTTCCTTCTCTCAGTGTTTTCTCCTCTTGGTAGGTGCTTCAGCAACAACTATCAAGCCTGGAAAGATGCCAAAACCACGCGGCTGCAGGGTTTTAAGAGAGAGAGATCAAGGAGTTTGGAATTGACCCAAAATAGCCAATACAACTACAGTTTCTAGGCAGTAACCACTCCTACAGGGACAGGCAGGCTGCTCAGTGTTAACCACTGCCACTGGAGAACACAGAGACTTCCCTTTAGCCCAAGTAAGCACTGGCCTTCAAGAAACTTATAAACAGTTCAGAACAGCAACTCTGTAACTGAACTTTTTTTAAATTATAGAAAGTGGGAAAATAGCAAGATTTTTTGTTTTTTGTTTTTGTTTAAGGATAGCAGAGACACACTAGTACAAACTAGTCAGAACAGTGCAATAAATGACCCCAACACATGTGTGCTAGGTCAGAGGCAGACAAAATGCAATTTTAAGAAAAAACGATTTTAAATTAAGTGCAACACAAAAAATGCAATAAACAGGCTCTAGGTATGTTCTAAATACTGTTTCTAACACATATATCATTTTTTCACAGATGTCTGTGCACACACACCAAACTGTACACCACTAATACTTCACACACACAGAATAGGAATACTCACCAAAAAAAAACCCCTATGTTGCTTTTTATACTAACAACTACTTTTTAAAAAATGTTGTGGTTGTAATCTAGCTGTTTTTAACATTTATCTACCTATAAAATATTTGCATGATGATGAAATGTACTCTGTATACTCTCACAAATGTAACTGTAGTCTGCTAGCTGATTGCCTTATTTTACCTCTATAATATCTGTAATAATGACTAAATGTTATGAGTATTTACTGGAGCTTTTCTCCCTGGGCGTCTGCTGAAAAAGGGCTTCGGCTCAGTCAGACATTCCCGATCAACAAATGTAAAATAAATAAAATAAATATCTAAGGCCAACATAATATACTATGTCAGACATACACACAGAGATGTGGGGAAGAGAAAGACAGACAACGACAGAGAGAATCCCATTATGAGGCTTTTCCCACCAGTACACATCCCATTGGCCTATATCACATGATGTGCTAATGTCATTCACTCTAGAAATTCCTTTGCTTAGCTCTCAGCCCTATGGTCTCAGTAGTGGTTGCGATAACTGGGTAACACTACACTGCAAATAAGTATCCATGTAGCAGTTGTAATCTCAGTCCTGTCAAATGTAAAGTTGTGTGTGTTTGTGTGTGTGTGTGTGTGTGTGTGTGTGTGTGTGTGTGTCTTTGTAGAGACATGATTTTGTGGTCATTCACACGTACTACACTCCCATATTTTTCCTTTAGCACTGCTGCTGATGTCACTCACCTTTAAAGATACCTTCGGACAGTTTTCTGGAGTATAAGCTCTGTGGTGCTTGCGATAACTATGTAATGCAGTAATGTAGTGTAACAAACTAGTTAAGTAGAAGTTCTAATCCTGGTCTTTGCCATTGTGGACATCTGTGTGTTTGTGAGAGAGAGTTTGTGTCTTTGCAGAGGCCTGCTTTTGTGGCCATTCCCACTTAATACACTTCCCTTACCCCTCCTTTAGCACTGCTGCTGATGTCACTCACCTTAGAGATACGTTTGGACAATGTTTTGCCTATAATCTCTGTGGTGTGTGTAATAAATGTGGAACAATGTAGTAACAATAGCTACATAGATAGGGGTTTGAGTCTCATTCCTGACAAGTGTGTGTGTACATATATATGTCTATACCTTAAAGATTTTGCTCCTGGTACACTTCTCAGTGCCTGATTTTAGCAGTCCTGCAGATATCATTCACCTTAGAAGTACCTGTTGGCAACCCTAAATCATGTAAGGTCAATGGTGCTTGTGGTAAATACATAGCATAATCATCTGAAAGCATAATTCAATAGAGGTTTGACCCTCACTCCTGGCAAATGTGTGTAGGGTAAAATATTTTGTGAATTCTCTCACCCACTACATCACCCAATGCCACTGGATGTGTTACCACACTGCTATACCCCATGGTCTTGCTGCAGGGCCACATCCTGGTGACACACAGATGCCTAGAACAGAAATGGGATACAGCATTTGAAAACACATTCACTCAGCACTTCACTAGTCGGGGAAGAGAGGGAAAAATCTGGCACTGAATGTGTTGCCAAGACTGTGGCCAATATCTGTTGTCTCAGGATAGGTATAAGCATTGTGCAGTAACTCGCAGCACTTGTGTTTAATGCTGTGGATGTTGTTGATGTAACTATCAAAGGCTGTTGTGACTGTTGTCAGTGTCTGCTGCATATCTGCCATCATAGATGCCTGTAGGGGGAACCATGAGGGAACCAAAGTTGTGTTTGAGGCTAATAAGTGAGTTCAACAGTCATGGGACACCGCCTTTCTCTGCAACAGTGTCGTCCTTCTGATGTACACTTTAGTAATGGCAGGGGACCATCATATTGTCTCCCAGTGTTTGGAGGACAGTGTCTGGGTTCTGTTGGTTCTTGCTAGTACCATGCATTCATGTGCCTGTTTGTACAGTGCATATATGCATGATTCCACAGTCATGCAGCTATTCCATTTGCCATGGGTGCAGTGAAGACATCCACCCCTGATTTCATGGCTGCAAAGTCAGTTCTGGAGAGGTTTTGCAAGGTGGTTACCTTTGTGTGGGCTGTGGCTGACATGTTGAGTTCCATGTTGATTACAGCCAGTGTGGCTCTCACCATGCAGGGATTAACATCTGTGGATGAGCAACAGTCCCATATTTAAGTAGTCAATGCAGGTCAAGGTTGTTGCATCCTCTACTGGGGGTCAGTATGATCTGGTCAAGGCCAGTGGAAATGATGAATCCCAGAAGTGCTGGGCCACTGTACTGGGGCTTGGCTACTTTCCCCAGGTGATGGAGGGGTAGCTGAAGACTCATACTTTGTCATTGTTGTGTTGGACCATCATAGATGACAGGGTGTTGAGGAATGTGCATTGACAGTCTATGGACATAGATGTGGACCCATAGCAGGCTATGGTCTGGATTGCACTATTACTCCAAGACAGTTGTACTGGAAGTATGTTCAATGTGTTATGATGGGATACTAGTATGGTTCATAGGTTCATAGGTTGGTACTAGGCTATCAGCCCTAGGGCCTATACAAGCCTAGCCATAACAATTCCCTGGCTATTTCTTCCCACACTATTTACTTCCCTGGACCCCTGTCTAGCAGGGTGACTGACGTAATCCGCGGGGTGAATTTCCTTTCTCTCATCCAATCGTCAAGGTTCATTTTGAAGAGGGCCAAAGAGGCACTCTGCTATAGGTTCATAGGTTGAGGAGGTGTTCTTAGCCATAATGAAGATGGAGACAACACCATCTGTGGAGGTGTGGTGTGGTCCATGTTTAGGGGATGACAGCTGTGGAATGCGTCATAGCCTGATACTGCAGGTCTGCTGTATGCTGCAGTGAACCACCTCTCCATTACAGCAGATATGTGTCCTCCATTCCAATGACTGCTTTGAGTGACTGCATCCTGACAGTTAGATGTCTACTTTTGAACAGCATGACCCTCACACTGCATACATGTCTAGCTGTTATGGTGGTAATAACATTAGGAACACTGCCTATTAAGGCATCATAGGGGTGGCAGGACACTTAGCCAGCACCTGGAAACCCAGTGGTGACAGATGTAGGACATCTGTGGCAAGTCATTGGGTCCTGTCAGTCATGTCATCCCAAGGAGACAGATACTGGATCCCCTGAGAATGACATAACACGTAAGCCAATAATGCAGTCAATCATCTGTTGATAGTACCACAGCATCATTCTGGGTGACAGTGGTACAGTGGTCAGGACTGCTGTCATGCCTGCCTGGACCACATAATCAGAGAGTTCACCCATGTCTCTTGTCATGTAGCCAGGGAGATGTGTCCCAACTCACTCACATCCACATGGATGCAGCGTGATACTTGTAGTTTTTGTGGAGTGCCATGACTGGCTGTGTCATGTGTTAGATGCTGGCATGCAGTAGATATTTGGCTGTTACGTGCTCCATATTCAACTAGTGAGTGGGATATGTGTGTGCCTCAGTATTGAATTACCCATGATCACTGTATTGTGCAAGGAGGTTAGCCTTAGGAGTTTAGGTTGAGGGGCACAGCGTGTAGGTTAAATATGTGTCCCTTGGCTTATGCCATGTCACAGTGTCTGAGTTGGTGTCTGTCTGGCTGGTCTGTGCTGTTTGGGTAAATGTCTATTGAGTGCCTCTGGGAAGGTGGGTGTGTGGCTTTTCACTGTATGTCATGGCTCTCAAAGTGGGTGTCATGGTGAGCTACATGTTCCACATGGTGTAGTGCAGGTGTTGATCTCATCCTCTTGACCTGCTAGTCCAGTCTTTGCTGGAGAGTGCATATGTCCACATTGAATGATATATGGGTAACCCTCACAAGTCTGAGTGTTTGGAGCTTAGAGGGGAAGGTTGTCTGTGCACATGAGGCAGTTGCAACAGTGTCTCAGAATGGACATGTGCACCAGGTTAATGGGTGAAAGCACAGATAACTGCCCTTCAAACATGCCAGGAGGGGTGGACATAACTAGTAAGTACTGGGGCTACATCTGTTATGAACGAGTACTGCTGTTGGCTCCCAGGTGTGCCACACTTCTTGATACAATAACCTGGTGAAGTGCCAAGCCATAATGCTAGTTGAAATGCAAGACACAACAAACTATAATGATGTACGGGTGGAAAAGAAGGCAGACTGTCTGCCACCTGTAATACTTTACCGCAGCTGTGCAGTTATCATCAGCTTTGGCCATGTTAGAGTTCAGTAAGCTCTGTAGTGCATGTGATAAATGCGTAACACTATAGGAGACATACCTAGATAGGCAGGAGTTCTAATCCCAATACTGGAAAGTGTGTATATGTGTGTGAATCATGTGCTGTCTGGCTTATACCATTTTTGACCTGTACACTTCCCTTCACTACAATTTAGTAGTCCTGTTGATGTCATCCACCTTAGAAGTACCTTTGGAAAAGTTGGAAATGTGTAAGCTCTGTGGCACATCTGATAACTCCAAAACACTGTAACAGGAATACCTCAATAGTCAAGAATTCTAATCCTAATGCTGGGAACTGTTTGTGTGAGGATCATATCTTGAGTGACTTATGCCATTTTGATGACTATACCATACACGGCTGGTGACCACCTCCCACTGCCATTACTTTATATAGTATGGTAACAGCGACTGTTCACATGCAGCGGGTTAAACCACTGGACAGTTCTCTGCACAGATGTGTCTGGAATATCCATATGTTTGCAACTATACATGGTTGGAAGTGGTCTCTGGCCTTAACAATGCCCATGTACATGATATTATAGCCAAATAAGCCACAGTGAGTGTACTGACACATATGGCAGCATGAGGTATCATACCTGATTGAAACATCATGCTCATACAACATCAACCTCCCTCACAGGTGGCCAGCATTGTAGGTGCAATACATGAGTCCAGATGCTTGGTTTTACAAGTAAACTGTTCCTGTTATAGGTCACATTAAAGGCGGGAAAAGGTGTGGACTGTCATTCTGTGGTCCTAATTAGTATGTAACAGGAACACCTTGCATCTTAGGAGGGGTGTGTACACAATTTATATCCACTGTATACCACTAATGTGTCAAGCATGACCCTACCTTAGGCCATTTGTCCATCCCATTTTGCTGGCCTCTGTCCAGATGTCTTGGCACTGACAAGTTGTGAGGTATGCTACAGGAATGTTGAATTCACATCAGCTAGGCCCCAGTGGTGACCACTGTAATGCAATACAGTTAACCCCAGCACAAGTGAACATGCACAAAAAGCAATATAGCTATTACATAAAACAGTATAGCTATTTCTGATGTTTGTGTGCATGGAAAATTGCATGGGCTTCACATGCCTGGGGTATTACCAGGCAACAACAGAACAATGTCATACTCACTAGCTTCAGGCTGCTGTCCCATATGCAGACCAGATGGTCCTAGGTACTTGTGAGAGGGAGTTGTTGTCAGAAGACTCACATGTGGCCTTGGTACAGGATGGATGCAGCATGTCTGCACATCTACAGTACTAACCACAATAATACACAATGTCCTGTCCTCACCATAGATGTGCACCTCTGTGCATTAGAAAACCCCATCCCCAACTGCAATTGGACCTGACACATGGATGTAGATACAATACAGATACATGTATGTCTGGTACATTAGTGTACTAATCCCCACTGGGCCCTTACCTGCACGCTCCTCTTCCAGAGTGTGTGTGTGTGTGTGTGTGTGTGTGTGTGTGTGTGTGTGTGTGTGTGTGTGTGTGTGCAACCCCTCCATCCACAATGCTTCCCTCAGCATTGTGGCTTATGTGTTGAGCGTGTGCCCCAAGTTTGGAAAGGAGATCCTCAGTGGGTGTCAGTGTGGGCTGGATGGCTGGGTCGCCACCTGTGGCTAGCCGCACATCTTCTACTCTCCATCCAAATAACAGCGCATAATGTCCAGTCACATATTGGGTGATGATGTCAGTTTCCCCAACAGAGAATGCTGGTAGGTGAGCACCATGCATGTTACCTGGAAGACATGAACAGGAAAAAGGTCACAGGACCACATAGGTTGTCACAATGTACATCAACAGTGTATATTACTTGCAAATAATACACACTACACCATAACCCTCCAAACTATCATGGCTATAGCAGCTTGCATTACACACCTGTCCCTGAGATATCTTATCCCCCCAATGTTGGAACTTGATTGCATAATCCTCTATTCTTCATTCATTTCTGTGTAGAGGGTTGACAGTGGGCATCTCCCATGTGGATGATGTGTGGATGGTGGCAGGTCTGTGTTTGACTGTGGTGTGTGATGGAGCTGTAAGAACATGCCTGAGTTCATGCAGGAGGCAGACAGGGATGTTATTATGCCTCATGGAGATATGCTGTTGTTGCCTTCAGTAGACAATATGTACATGCTCACCATTGCTGAGGGGAGGAGTGTGGTTGATGTACATATCCCCCTGTACAACTGGGGTGGACAGGGTTACAATGTTTCCACCTAGCCTGTGTGATGCAGGTTGCCTATATCCATGACATGTGTGTTTGAGGTGTTCTTTACCCCCAGTACAGGGTGAATTGTGTTGTTTTCTCTGAGACTTACAACATATGTGGAGACACAGTCGCAATTGTCCTTGGTGTTGTGGATATGTCTGATTTATAGTCATAGTCAGCCTTACAGGAAGTCATCTGTGAACTTACATACTTGCTCAGATATAGGTGAACTTGCTTCCAAGTTGTTGCCTGCACCTATGTCTCCCTGTACAGGTAATGTTGCAACTTATTATGGAGTTTGTGTATTGCTGCTGTCCACCAAAGGGGATTACTCTACCTTGGTGGAGATTGGATATACAGGACAGGTACTGCTGTGTCCATATAGCTACATTGGATGTAAAGGGTTACACTGCCTAGTATTTGTGCAACTGGAACATGACACCACAATAAATAATTTCATAACAATTCCCACCTGTAATGTGACATATAGCCTGTACAATTCAATTAAAAACATAACAATCTGGTCTGTGAAAACATATGGAAATAATATTCAGTACAATAAGCCAGCTGAATGAGTATACACACCCTTAAAATGATATGTTGTGTATGCACCTCTTGAGATGATTACAGCATTCATCCATCTTGGTCTGGACTCTAACATCCTGGCACATTTTCACTTGGAAATAGTTGCTCACCTTCCTAGAAACACCTTTGATTGTATTTCAATGGAATTGTACAGATTAGGGGTCACATTCAAGATGAAAAACATTATGAAATGATCTTCTGTGGTCTGATTTTCGTACAGCACACATAAGTGGCATTCCAACAGGGCTGTGTACACTTGTGATATCCACTGTATATAGGTGTTGATATAGCTGGTAGTTGTAGGCATGGACAGAGGGTCATAACACAGGTGGACACTTATCTGATTAATAACTGATAATCATGCCTACTATAGTACACATATCAGTGTCAGGGCAATGCAACAACCAGCAGCTGTATATATTTATGTCTGTTATATGCATTGACACTGACATTATACACATGTGCAACATGCACAACCTATGTACTTGAATGATTGAAACCCATGTGATTAGTTTTGTGCCTTCCAGCTGAACATATGCATACATACATGTGCTCAGGGGATACCTGGTATACATTTCTGTTCTATGTTAGTATGGCACACTGTATTTACAGTCTTGCTGCTCATTCATACTTCTCAACCTGTTACAGCAGTACGTCTGGACAATAGCACACATAAATGGGTGTCAAAAGGGACATCAGTACTGATACTGTATTAATATAGCTGCACCATACATTAGTATGTTGATTGCACAGTAGGGTTTGACATCACTGTGATAACCTAGAAGATGTCCAACAGTCATAAGTAGGCTATTATATTACAGTGTCATTGCTCACAGACCTGCAATGGTTTGGCTGACATAACATAGGTATATATGTATATGACTACAGATATCAGTCACAAATGTGCTTATTGTCCAGCAGAACACTGTATAGTTAAATGATATTAATTCAATATATCACAAACAGTTCAACACACATCTGCAACAGTACTTTACTATGCACATGCCCTCTGCAGGTCTCTTAGCTTTACAAGGCAAACATGTGCCATACTCATAATCACAGGTAACATGGATATGGAAAACATTCCATTAACTGGCCTAGCAGTGGCATAGTCACAACTGTTTGACAGACACTCCTGCGGTTGTCATATATGAGCTGTCCTTTCCCAGGGTGAGTCAGGCTCCTGAGCTGTGATCTTACCTCGCAACCTCTCAGAGCATCACATCTGGACAAAGCCTAAAATGATGGGAGGATAAATAGAGATAGACTTTAAATATTCCTGTTACAAACTTAGGAAGTTCATAGAATGATCCATTTTGCATTACGGTGAATATTCTTAAGGATGTGGAGTCTTAAACTTAACTGTTTGTCATTACTTGATGACTTCAATCCTCAGCTATTTGCCAGAAAAGTACAGATCTTAGGAGGAACAGACAAAAATACATGATAGTAAAATGTGGACATTCTGTGAAGATCTGTATAGTTGAGAGATATGTCTGTGATATCTCCCATTGCAGAGAGGGCCAGATGCTATGGCCATAGCAGCTGTTTAGCAGGACATTAGTACAGCAAGTCATGTTGGGACATATATTCCTCCAAATCATATTTCCCATTATTACAGACCAAGTATTACATTCATTTACTTGCTTACATGTTCCACTTACCTTTTTTTATTTCTTCTCTTTTCCACTTTATGCTTCATTTGTTATTTTTCTTTTTCTCTCTCTCTCTCTCTCTGTGCACTACAGGTATAGAGCTGGTTTGAATAGGTGGCAGCATGGCTTTTGTAGGTGATGCTCATGACCAGGTGATGGGCCTGTGCACCTATTGGGGTTCCCCACTTGCTAATTGCATGCAGAGCAGCTGTGTAGTTCTTCCAACAGCCAACGTCATGGCAACACACTCCTATAAATGAGTTCTCCATGTGGGCGCTGACCCTTTCCCTTACTTGTGAGGAAGATATCCTGGAGTTGTGTGAACTACTACCTCTTACAATAAGACTTGTGGAGACAAGCTAACTAAATGGTGGAGAAGGTTCAAGACTTACTGGCAGAATGTGAGTATTGCTGCTAGATGTTTGGAATACTGCTAGTTTAACAGGGTTTGTCTGCACATGCTACTTCTGCATGGGTTTCAGTCTGACAAAGTTCTGTCTCTGCATATCTCTCAACTGAAGGGCTATCCACATAATGGCCACAGGTTATCCTGTTATGTATGGACTGTTCCCCAGATAGGTGTTGTCCTTGGCAAATCAGTAGCATACTCTGGTGATTGCATTATGTAAATGGTAACATCCATTTGTTTTTCTGACTTTATATCCCACAGAAAACATATGTTACAACAAACCCTGTAACACAAGCAACTTTCTCAGTGTATACCACCAATATTTCAAGTATGGCCATGTATTTGGGCCTCAGTCCACCAATTATGTCAGGCTTTGTCCGGATGTCATACAGTAGTAGGTGGATAGGTATACTGGTCTATCATTATTTAGTGCTGTAATTCCTGCTGAGGGTAGAGGCTGGGAAACATGTTGAAGTCTGTACATTCAAGAGGTAGGTGTATAGAGAATGCTCTTAGATGCCCTTGTAACATATTTTATGTGGGCGACAGTAACGCATGTTTTAAAACTAGGCTGTTAGAACATGTGAGACATATTACTGATAATAAATATGACAGTTCTATAGCCGTACAGTTGAATAAATCTCACCATGGGGACAGTAGTGTGTCCCAAGGTACTGTTATTGAAAAAGTCTGTTCCTCAGTTTTATGAAACATTCATAAAAGGACAATTGTTATGTACAGACTCAATGTATTAATATTAACTGTGATACTTTATCCCGTAGTGGGTTAAATGAGCAGTGTAATAAGAGACTGTGAATACAATTATGTATTTAGGTGTTAACTGCTTCTTGTGATTAAGGCATTTATTACTGGTAATGTTTTACTCCTTGAAGGTATGGCCAAGACATTAGAGTTTAATAAACATGTGTGAATTACTGGCTGGTTGTATTTTTCTTTGCTATGTTCAGACATTTTATTTGTTTTCCTAAGAGGTTGTTGCATTTCTGGCCATTGTGTATGGCCTATCATGATTTTGTAGCAGTGTACTGTTCATTTATTTATTTGGACTGTGAGAGGGGGCAGATGTGAGTGTCATGGCTGCTTTTGCATCCTACTGTGCATGCTGCCCCAGTTGTGGGTGGTATATCAGCAGCATATGTTTGTATGGGCATTTCGGGACATGTATGCATATATATATATATATATATATATATATATATATATATATATATATATATATGTATACACACATGGGCGCTGGAACCATAGAGCGAGGGGGAGGGGCACCCCCCACATTTGAAGATTTTGTAGATCCAGCAACTTTCCGACTAACATACCCTTCAACTGTACAGAATTTCTCAGTTCTTACCAGTTTTGAGGTCCAAATAATAGGGTGCCACGATTCCCGAGTGGCACCCCTTAATTTCTGATTTTTCCGGCACTATTTTAAATTTTCAGAGTTTGACTGACATCATCTTGTGTGCGATGACATCAGCCTGTGAGCCAGCCTGTCAGAATTGAAGCTTGAAGCATTTCCTGCTGTTTTGAGCGAGTGGGAATTACAACAAACTGTTATTTGTGAGCATCACACTCGCAAATAACTTCTTGAGCCATGGAAGGAATATTTATTCACAAAAGAGGATGTTATTTGTGAGAACTCAGGTTTTATTTGCGAGCGAATCATAGGGGAAAGACGGAACCAGAGGATTTGTGAGCCAGGGAATTACAAGTCAAGTAAGTGTTCTGTACAGTTTGCAGTTCAAAGGACGAACCTGTGAGCCAGAGAATTAGAAGTCAAGTAAGTGTTCGCACAATCTGCAGTTACAAAGGACGAACTTGTGAGCCAGGGAATTACGGTCTGCAATTACAAAGGGTGTGTGTGTGTGTGAGTGTGTGTGTGTGTGTGTGTGTGTGTGTGTGTGTGTGTGTGTGTGTGTGTGTGTGTGTGTGTGTGTGTGTTTGGGGTGTGTGTGCGTGTGTGTGTGTGTGTGTGTGTGTGTGTGTGTGTGTGTGTGTGTGTGTGTGTGTGTGTGTGTGTGCCGTTACAAAAGATGAACCTGTGAGCCAGGGACTTATACTCTGCAGTTACGAAGTGTGTGTGCAGTTACAAAGGATGAACCTGTGAGCCAGGGACTTACGGTCTGCAGTTACAAAGTGTGTGTGTGTGTGTGTGTGTGTGTGTGTGTGTGTGTGTGTGTGTGTGTGTGTGTGTGTGTGTGTGTGTGTGTGTGTGTGTGTGTGCAGTTACAAAGGACAAACCTGTCAGCCAAGGGCTTACAGTCTGCAGTTACAAAATGTGTGTGAGTGTGCGTGTAAGAATATCCAGTGCTAACTGCCCATAAAAGTTAGAGATACAGCCCAGCTAAATTCATACAGCAGCAGCAGCATTGTCATGTGTCAGACTTTGGTCTGGATTCAAATGTGCATTACCTATGTGCATTTAGTTTGACTTTTCTTATTTAAATTTGTTTACCAGTGTAAGCATGTAATCAACAATGTATATGCTTCAGCTAATTAAAGCTGTATGTTGTTTATGTTCCCAGATATTTTTTTAAATGAAAGAATGTTGATATTTTTTTCATGACAAACAGAAGAAATTTGTTTTACTTGATCACTATTCATTCATGGCTGCCAAACTTTAAATATAGTGACACACTCTGGCTGTTTGCATATACAGAAAAAAATGTATATTTAGGCTTTTGTTCTGAATGCAGTGTGTGGGCTATTTATAAGGGCACATTTACAAAATACTTTAGAACATGTTAACAGAGTTGATTCACCAGGTAGATGACATTATGGTAGTGACATAGGAGTAACTGCACTGTGTTGTACTTTAAAGGGAGTGGATGCTACAGTCCTGGAGGAGTTACCTAGTAACTATGAACTTATCAGTTTGCCATCCATTCCCTATTGCAATGTTACTATTTTATCATTTTTTAATGTAACATAGGCAATTTATCCTTCAAGGGCAACAGGCACTTTATTTGTAGATGAAACAATGAAATAGAAAGTTGTTTTCTAGCAGCAACCTCTTCATTAGTTACTGATCCCTTTAATGTGGAATTATTTAGATGATTTTACGTCTGCAGAGATTTTGCATATTTTCTGATAATGGTGGATTGTAATGACAGAAGTTTGAGTGACCTTTTATGGTTGAAATTTTCAAAATTGGTAGTTTTGTCATTGGTTGATACATTTTGTGCTTACTAGAAGACTGTTCAAAACTACAAAGTTAAAACACATTCTAACAAGTGGTGTATTATACAAGGAAGATAATTTAATACAATCAGGAAGGTGAATCAAACAACGCATACATGTATGCATGGCCCTAAAAATATGTAAGGAGTGTAGGGTTTGAAAACAACCCAGAGGTAAGCTTAGTCCTCCACTGGCCAGATGCAAAATGAATGTGGGTTTTCATGCCTTTTCAATAAATGTGAGTTTCAGGGGCAGAGAACGTTACTGCTCATGCTAAGTCTGTTTTCATTGCAAGACTGTACTGGTTGTTTAGCAAATGGCTTAAGTGTGTGTGCTACTTTATTTCAATTTCTGTAATCATTGTAAAAGTAAATAAGAAAACCATATGCACACTGACAGATTTGAACAGTGTTTATGGTGGCCAAGGAGAAATAAAAAAGTAATGGAACACTGGAGGTGCTCGGGAGGGGGATGCTGCTAGAGCTGCAGGGGATTACAGACTATCTATTCAAGTAAAATAAAGCTCCTCCCTGTCCATATTCAAATGCAACTTGGATCAAAGGATGGGTAATAGAAAATGTACTCCAGTATTGCCCCTCATGCCACCAATGGATAGAAGCAGTTCCTAAATGCTGCATTCCTTGCATAGGTCCCCTCAAATTATCTATGGTATGATCACAGTTATTCTTACTAGGGCTAATGTACAGTTATCAGCCATGGGATAGGTAAGACCAATCAGGAAATGTTAATTTAAGCACTAGAAGGGAAAATGGCTAAGCTTAAAATGTCCTGTAAGTGAAAATAAGTGGTGGTAAATAACTCTTAAAAAAATGCCCTTCTTAGATCACTACGTGCCCCTCTCACCCTCCACCCCTCCCAGTCTTCAACAGCTTCCGGCGCCTATGTATATAAATATATATATATATATATATATACATATATATATATATATATATATATATATATATATATATATATATATATGTATGCGCACAGTATTTATTGGTAATATATCTACACATTGTTGTACACATATATGGATCTCCCTGCATCTCTCTCTCTCTCTCTCTCTTTTTCTCTATGTATGTTTCTATTCAGATATATATATTTAAAAATACTAATCCTACCTAATTGCACAGTGTCTCTTCCCTATTGTAAACTGGCTGTAAAGAAGGGTATGTTTTTGAAAAAATCCTAAAGCTATACAGCTGAGGTGGCATACTGGTAACTTGCTTTGACTATGGTGTTCTGGGTCCTGAGTTCAAAACCTCCAATGGCTTTTTATTTTTTTGCTAGGCAGAACAAGGACTGTTGGATACAAAGCGATTAAGGCAGTTTTGAGTAGCTTTAAGCATGTTTGCGTGGTTTTTCATGATGGTAAACTGTGCTAACATATGGTTAAATGAATAGGTGCTTACATCGTGTAGGATTTGCTTACCAGTGTGTAAATCTGCTTAGCATTTACATTTAAGCAATGCTTAAACCTGCTAAGCATAACTTAGCCATGGTAACCAGTGATCACATTCCAGTCTGATAAAATAGCAGGGTAATGACATCTTTAATATGTGTATTTCATTCCCTGTACATGTGCTGTCATTACAGTAGCAAGGTGTATGAGTATACTGTATGGGACACCTGAGTATACATGGGTAGTACCACAGTCTTTTCTCTTTGTCCATGGGTTCATAGGTATTATTGGCCCTAGGGCCTATATAAGCCTAGCCAGAAAGGAACCCTGGCTTTCGCCAACCAAGAAAAGTATTTTCCTGTGCCCCTGTCGAGCAGAGCCACAGAAGTGATCCATGGGGTGAATTTCCTATCTCCCATCCAATCATCAAGATTTTTCTTGAAGAGTGCTAATGAGGAGCTTTGTTTGATATAGTTAGGTAGTTTGTTCCAGACTATGGGAAGTCTCTGGGACAGGGAATCTACCCCTCCAGCATGTTCTGTTTAATGTGGTGACAATATTTAGGTCCCTAGAGCATGTAGCTCAGAAGGATTGGGATTTCTTTAAGTGGAGCATGTCCAACAGCTCTGAGTTTACATAGTTTTGTATGTTAGGCAGAGATTGCCTCTGAGTAGGCGATATGAGACAGAGTAAAGCTGGAGTTGTTTGAGACAGTCTGCGTAGGGCATCTGTTTGAGGCCAGTAATTCTCTTTGTGAGGTATTTCTGTGGCCTTTCCAATTGTTGTAGATGTCTTGTGAAGTGCATAGCAAAAGGGGTTATGTATTCTATAATGGGTCTAATGAGTGATGGGTAGAGGGGAACAATGACCTCTTTATTCCTGGATGAGAAATCTTTTGTGATGAAGTGTGCAACGTAGAAGGATTTCCTGACTACTGTGGCGATGTGATTACCAAAGGAGAGACTACTGTCCACATGTGTCCCAAGGTCTCTTATCACACTTTCTGTGTTAAGTAGACTACCGCCTATATGTATTTGTTTCATACATGGGTAGTATCTCAGGTTATATGCAGTCACATTTGCATGTTACACCAGCTACAGTGCACTGGTTGGCAAATATAGTTTAACTGATATTGTGTCATTACTTTACTAATTTTAACAGTGCTCTTCCAAGTAAGAGTAGATTGCAGATTATAGTACTGGAAGTATACACCCCGGCATGCAAAGGTTGACACTGAGTACTGACTATCTTGTTCTTGGTGTTTGAGCTGTATGTGTTTATGTATCTCATATTGTATATTGATCTGATATGTTGATATTAACTGCAGACTATTATGTTTTTTGGACATGTCATTGAGGACTACTGTCATGTAGGAATGGCATACCTTTCAGTTTCAGACGTCTAGCTTTCAAAACATTCATCCTAATGCATAACCTGTTAGCTATCTACTTTTTGTCTGTCCTCTGTACAGATGTGCAGATGTCAGGTATTGCTACAGCCATACCACTATGTAGGTGCCCACATTGTATTGCGCTGTGGGCCTGGACACTGCTGTTAGTTCTGACATATGGGACATTCCTTAATGTGGGCCTTGCCCCTTTTCCTTGCCTGTGTGAGGGGCATTACAGAGGTGGTGGCCTACAGATTCACATACAGTAGGAGGCAATACGTCACAGGACAGGACACAGCCAAACACCATGGGGGACATATCCTCAGATTTGTGAACAGATTCTCTGTCATCAGTGCTGTTATACACATGGTGGATTGATAGATTGACAGGGTTTGTGTGGGCATGCATTTAGTGAGTGAAGTCATGATTTACAGTTGCATGTCTCTGACATACCTCTCCACTGGCATGCTGTCCACAGACTGGACACATGTCTCCCTGTTATGTTTTGTCTGTTCCCCAGACAGTTGGTGTCCTTGGTAAATCATTCGTGGACTCTGGGGAATGGAGTCAGTAAATACTCACATCTATTGGTATTACCAATGTCATATTCCTCATAAAAGATGTTACAACAAACCCAGTGACATCTGAAACTGTCTCAATGTATGACAGCAGTATGTCCAATCTACCCCTGTGTTTGTGCCTCTGTTCCCACTTAGTGATATAGGGGTTGATGCCTAGCTTAGTGAGTTTTTGCATTTTTCCTGAGTGAGGAATGTTATCAAAGGCTTTGGCCAGATCAAGGCGGTAAGCAATGCTAACTTCCGGTTAAATATTCTTACAGATAGTTAGCCTTAAATGTGCTTAATCTGTGTAGGCATCACTTAGCACTGTGCAAACAGGCTTAGTCCCACTTACTACTGCTTACTCCCACTTACCCCCGTGCTAATTTCTTTAAAAGGAAAGAAAAAAGAGGTGATAGGAAAGTGGTGAAAAAGGGGGCACAAAGAGGGTAAAACAATATGAAAGATAGTTAGGGATATACAGGATGGGTGTAGGGAAGGTCCATAGCTCTCCATTTTTTCTACAGCAACAGCTGTGCATATATACTAAATTTGGAGGTAAATTTGGATACTCAAACCCCTGAGTGAGAGGGGTGAGGACAACAATAATGTGCTGTGAATCCAATTAGGCAAGATTACATGTGTTCACTGGACATATGTGTGAAATGGACAGCTATGTAGGGGGCGACATTTTTTTGGGGAACAGATTGCACTTTTTTTTTAAGGTGAGAGTGGGATGTTGGGGAAGGATAGTAGTTATATTTGGTGAGGTAGGTTGGGTAGGAAGACAGACAAAACAGACAAGGCAGCATACAGGTGCGGTATATGACATATGGGGAGTAAACACCTTGGACGGGGAGGGGTGTTTGGTAATCAGAAGCCCATGAGCCCCCAAATGGATACAGCGGGACTGAGGTCCCCACCAATGGGCAGTTACCACTGCACCTTCACAACCCTGAAGGTGGCTGTGCTGGGGGCTGAGCAGGAGGGGCAAGCTGAACCTCTAATTGTGCCAAGCGACCCTCAAGCTGGCTTAGCAAATCTCTCAATTCCTTGTGGAATTCACTACGCACCAGACCCCAGACCTGGCTTCAGGTGACACAATCCTGTCCATGCCCATGCCCGGAGGGGGGGGTGAGACCCATCCCCTGAGGCGGTTCCACCCAAAAGTGGTGCAGGACCAGCAGACAAGGAGGTCCTGGGGTGGGTCCCAGCCATGCTGGGGCCCAGTGCCACGACCAGATGAGGTGGGAGAAGCAGATCCACTGGGTTTGGCCTTCCCTGACGTGTCATGGTGTTGCAGTTTTAGAACATATGTTGGTTAGTAATGGTAAATGCATTCCAGGATTAGTTATAACAGCATGCATGAGTATTGCCATTAACAAAAAATAACGGATTTGGAGCATTTGCATAGCAAACAGGACATATGCATAGATGGAACCACAGTGGGCATTACACCAGCATGCAGGTTACATTGATAGCAACAAGCCAACAATGACAGTATTTGAACAGGGAACATTAATTGGAATACATTTCAACATTTGTAGAACAACAGGACACATGTCCCAACAGTAGGTTTGGTGGAAAACATACCCATTCATTTATGTGTTTAGATTATTGGTGAAGATAAGGTGGGGGAGAGAGAGAGAGAGAGAGAGAGAGATGTCAGTTAAATGTAGATTCTTGCAGTGGTCACAGCTTTAATGATCATTGCTCAACTCATTACTCTACTGGTATTATTACAACTATAGCCTTGGGGTGGGCAGTGGTATGTTTGTACACAGTTTAATTACAGCATTCTTATAGCTACTTTTAACTTTCTCTTACCTGGTAGACCTGTGGAGGGAATGTTTGTTAATACTACATGTCTGTTTCTACCCATATTCACATAGTCAGGGTTACATATGTGCACTCACACTGCATGTGTGTGTGTGCTACTGACATACTCTCCCTTGATTTCTATCGGTCACCCTGGTTGTTGATAGTAGGGACCAGTAGCTGTGACAGCATGACACTTTTGAACATTTCTTGGAGGAGACCACTTGGTGTATGTACTTATTTTGCTGCCATTTGTAGCCTTGGGGTTGGACTGTGGGTGTTGGACACACTATTACTACAGGCTTCTTATAACTACTTTATACCTTCTTTCACCTGTGTTGACACTACCTGACTGTTTCTACACATATTCACAAAATCCTACTTGAAATTATGCATCCACCTTTCTACCACTCCCAGGATTCGTACCGTGGCTGTTTCTGCTAAAAATACAACACGTTTGTGTTTCATCAGAATGATCTATTCAGAAACTGCTGACACTTCTTTGAATGTTTTCTTTCAAATTCTCTCTTGGCTGTACAATCTGACTTTGTGATTACAACATTCTTTTATATACATTCCTATATATACCTTTTGACATAGCACAGTGTGGAAAACAGTGGTTAACAAAACATTACTATTCTGATATCAGATCTTGGTGCATGAAACTTTCCAGTCATATGATACCAGAGTAAACATAACCAGTCTGGGGTTTTCACTTTTATTGACAGGTAATTGCACTTTTATTGATATATAACCTGTATGTCACTATTACTCTCCTACTGGCTTCTTCAGTCACTAAAAACTATACCCATTTTTAAATACTGCAAGGTGACATTCTGTTACATTATATTTATTTGCCCTACAGGTTGTTACTCACCAGCCTTGTGACACAGCCTTTGCAGCCTGCTGGTGTGGGCTTCCAAGTTCACAGCCCTCTCATCTGCAGCTGTACCGGAGATATGAGAAAACATTTATGCATACCTACCCATCGCATACACAGGCTGACTTTGAAGAACATTTATTTTGACTAATACTTACACACGGCTGGAACATTCCCTGCTCGGGCATCTTGGACCCACTGGTCCAAAAGGTCCCTCTTCCTCTGCTTCAATTTGGCAAAGTGGTGCGGGACCTGCTCACCAGTCCGAGGGATGCCAGTGGCAGTTGGTCCCAGGCCTCCGCTTTGTATTGGGAGCCCTGGTACTGGTCCTACAGTAGTCGCTCTTCATGGTCTTTAATGAGGAGTCCAACCATGACCCTGAACTCCTGAATGCCCCAGCCCTGTGCCCAAAAGCGCACACCTTCACTTATACCTGCCATAGTGCCTACAATGGGGAGCTACAACTGGTTATGAGCTGTATTCCTGCCTGCATGGATAAATATGGTGAATTTTCTGCCCTTTACCATGATTGGACAGTTTTGAAACTGCTGAGCTAAGCTAAACACCGGGCAAACCTGCTTAGCTAAGATAATTATTGCTTAAAGGAGTACATGCTTAGCCCTACTTGCCAGTGTACAAATCAGCTTGGCTATGCTAAATCTTGCTTAAACTTTAAATTTCAATATCACCTCATGTTTGAGGCTGCTACACTACCCTGGTTAGCATATGCATAATAATATTCACTACTTATGTATGAAAAATACATTTTAGTTGTGTTTTACATATGAACTGCTGTGGGGTTCAAACTGTGACCAGCTGTATGCTAGGCGAATGTTCTAACCACTATGCTATTCCATTTTGCTAGTAGTACTGTATATATTTCTATTTAGCTTCTTTTGATGTTTAAACTCTGCTATGCATAGCTGCACGACGGGCACACCTGCTCAGCTACGCTTAAACTTTATTCCACACAGGGAAAAAAAAATAAGGAACATATTTTAAATATTGCTATTAGACACTTAGTACATTGATAGAATGACAGGCTTCACATTAGTATGTATTTTGAAAGGGGCCTGCAGTGTGTCACAGTGCCATTTTAACGGACTGCACTCCTTTTCGGGTGTATGGTGCACACATATATGGCAGAATGTGTACATTCTGCCATATATGTGTGTTTTTCTGAGGTAGGCTGTCTCTTATTTTCTCCTTCATTCATTTTGAATTGCTGAATGGTAATTCTGTGTATTGTGAGAGCACTGCTCTCGGACACACCCCCTGCACTCGCACACAGGACCATACATATGCATGGCGCGCTGCCGTGCTACACAGGAACAGTTCCTGCATGGAAGATGCTGAATCCAGGGGATTGTTTGAACAGTATTTTACAGCATTGCACAATGTATTTATCCAAGAGATAGCATAGCTTTATACATGCAGTATTTTCTCTGATATTCATTGTTCTCAATTCTGGCCTAACAGCGTTCTATAATAAAATACATAGTCATCAGGCCTGTGCAGGCTTCCCTCATGTGCAAGATGTATTTCTGGTCTGCACTGTTAAGGTCCTTTATGTGAGAAGTATGTTGTGAGATTTCCTTGACTTAAGCACACAGAGTCATTGCTCACCACTCAGACAAAAGAGATTGTTCAATGCTTTATAGTGTGCCTTGCTGTGAGCTACAGTAATCCTTCCCAGGATGGTAAAAAAAAATGCAGCCAGAGAGGTTGCTAATGCAGTCATATATGCCAGGAGGGTAAACAAATTTATTTTTCCTCAGAATTGTGGCATGGGAATTTGTCTCTCAGGACAACAAATCCAGTTGGTCCCTCCTGAATGTTTATACATGGTGTGGAGATTGTCTAATGGTCGAGCTGATCTCTATAAATGTACTTTAATTATCATTTTAAAAAAGTTTTTAAAGGTAGTTTATCTTTAAATAGTTTTAATAATTTTTCTCTAAGAAAACAAAACCATTTGACAATAACATGCTTTACAAGCCATCTGTGAGCAATCATGAATGCTGCTGATAGATTATAAATTGTCCATCAAACTCTTACTTTTTTCAAGGTAGCTAACTAACTTCTAGATAAAAAAAGAGACAAGTTTAATAGTTTGCAGGCTGTCTATGAGCAATTTGATTACTTAGTGACAGCTTGTGAACAGTAAAACATTTTTTTTAAGTTTTAGTTCCATCTATAAATCGGTGCCTGGGAAATGTGTCTTGTTTATTTTACCAAAATATAAAAACATATACTTAATTGTATAATTAGCAATATAAATAACTCAGGTCATCAAAGACAGTTTTCTTCAATAATATCTTAGGCTTCACTTAATGTCATGCAATAGTTACTAAGTTGGTTGATTACATATGGAAATATTGCTTATTTTCATAATTACTAATAAACAACTAGCAATACCTCAAAACGAATGTGATATAAATGGACATTGACAATGAAGTTTCTTGATCCTGCTATGACATTTGATACCATACCCCTTTAGCAAGAAGGTCTCTCAGTTATCAAAATAGGAACAAAAATATGAAAGCTTGAATAATAAGTAGCAAACTGTGATTCATTTCTCTACAAAAGGACAACCTAGATTAACAATACTGGTACCATTTTGTTAATAACTCCTTGCCCTTTCTAATAACTGCCAATTATTAGCTGTTAAGTTACTTACTTAAAGAAGTCAGGCATAAAAATTATATGGACTTCATAAGGCGCTATAGGTATTAACTAGAAGTATAGAAACAGGACCACAGGCTTGAATGTGTTGAAAGGAGACCAAGAATGTTTGACTTGATGGACAGAAGAAATGGTTTATTGAGCCACATTCTGCCATAAAGTAAAAAAGGTTGAATCTCTCCCCGACTATTTTGTTGTTACATGATCTACCTTGACTAATATATTTTATAAGAAAAGAGCCTGATATTCACTTCTGTCCAAAGTTCTGCTTTTCATGCAGCAGAACTATCCATTTATGCCTGTAGTATGACAAATAATGTTGTAAGTAATATATGTAGTTTAATAAAATGGTCAAGGACTGTATGAACTCAACTACTCTTGCCATCTGTGGAGAAGAGGAGCATGATTTCCAGGGAATGTCCCCTGATGAATTGGCCAAGGGAACTGATTGTACTAATGATGCATGTTGGATAAGAAGAGAAAAATGTACTGTCAGAAACTGTGGGTGGTGGTGGTGGGGGGCTGAAATACAGAGGATAAAAGTGTCCCGTCCCTGAGAAAAGGATATGATTTGATTGTACTTAAATGAAGTATAAATACAACAAAAAGTGAGAAAAGGAGAGGGGTAAGAGAGAAAGCAAGAGAATCAGATAATAAAAAATAGGTTTGTCTGCAACTTTCCATTTAAAGGGAAAAGTAAAATGTAAGAGAAAAAATATTGTTTAATAAGCATATGCATGAGTTATACCCAGTGGAACAGGGCAGTGAAAATGATAACACATTTATATTATATAAACAGAGAAAAAATGAAGAACACTGAATGTTTCATAGTAGAATTCAACATGAAACACCCAAAATGGCATGGGGAGTGTTCTTTATTTCTGAATATAACTAAAAAAGAGTTCAGCATGAGAACCCAAATGAAATGAAACATCTTTAAAACTATCCCAAGTGAAATAGAATATTTTTAATGTAGGAATTATAAATGACACTGAACAGAGGCATTATTGTTACGAAATATTTCATGCTTGCAAGATTGGTGTTTTTAGGATAAAAATGTACTAATAGTGGCATTTTAGTCTTTTGTTCCAGATATAATTAATGAGGTGTTGTTAATTAATATATGCATATTGATAAGTATAATTTTGGATGTATGTTGAAACCAAATTACACATAATGGTTATATGGTTACTTATAGAAACAGCAGCATTTAAAAACCAGAAATAGTATGACATTAACATTGGATTTCTTACTTTCTTTGTTTCTTTGTATGGATACATCATTTACTTTGTATTGAGGTTATCCATTGTTCTAGATTGTCAGGGTTAAAAAGCTTATTGTTATGCATACACATTGTTTGGGGTATCATAAATGCAATTTTTGAGGAAAATTGCCAGAGAAAATAAAATTCAGTTTGCTTTTTAGTCAAGTATGGTATGGTCTCTTTAGACAAAGATACTAATGCAGCTTTTAAAAATCATTGGACAGACTTTTTTTGCCATAGGCTGTTAGTTTATCTTCAGTGAGACAGTTTGAAAGGGAGCTGTATTTTAGAGGATCTGAGTTTCAGCATCAAGTTAGGTTCTCTTGTTAGGCAGAGTGGATATTGGCAAACTTTTTAAAAAAGAACATTTTTTTAAAGCCATGAGGTCATTTGAGACTATGTGCCATGAGGAAACATGAGAAATGCCTGCTTAGATAATGCATACTATAGAAGATGCAAATCACTAGACAAGATACCATGAATATAGTGATGTTTATTAAGGAGAAATACTTTGATAGACTGAGGAAAAAGCCACTTAATATGTTTAGAGCTATGCTAATGAAAACCTAGAATACACCTTAGCACTTTTATATTTAATTTGTAAAGTAAAGACTAAGAGCATTGATTACAAGAACTAGCTCAGCTTCTGATGTCATTCAAAGGGGGTTCCAATATGTATCAGCATTGGTGGAGATGGTTGTCGGTTGAAAATGTTTTACGCAAGATATCTTGTGCCTATTTCCCCAAGGCTTTCATACAGTGGACAAAACTTTGTCCACTCTCATAGTGCCTTTTGTAGGCAATGACAGTCTCTAAAACCAATCAACATAACAAAGCAGCATCTGGACAACATAAAGGTTTTGCTGCTTAATGCTAGGAGCCTTAACAGAAAACTCCTATACCTACTGGCCCTCTTTATTCAGGAATGTATCAATACATGCATTGTCACAGAAACCTGGTCCATACAGAGCTCCCGATCAGTGCAAGGCTTTAATGCTTGCCACACGTTCAGCTCTACCACATTAGATGAGGGCAGTAAAGCTGGGGGAGGCTCTATATATTCATTAAACAAAGTGCCATCTCCAGACTCATTGGACAGGATATGACCTGGAACCCTCCATGCTCAGCTTACCATTATTAAAACCCCATATCACATCATAACCAACTATAGGACCCTCTATGTCCCCTCTGGCCCATACTTAATACCTGATGAGAATGGAGTCTCTATTCTTCAGGCTAAATACCAATCTCCTAGGGAACTTCAACTTCCCCTCTACAAATCAGAAAACGTATCCATCCCCTTATACGTATACCTGCATATTTTTAGACTTAACTAATACAAACTCTTTAGACCAGTTAGTTCATACACCAACTAGAGTAACAGAATCCTTGACTTGGTACTTATGAATATGGGATAACTCTTTTCAGTACCAGTTGCATCTCTGTCCCTAGGTAAATCTCATCACAAATCAGTCACATTCACTATAAATTTCAGCATGAAGCACCTTCCAGTCACTCTGTATTCAGAGATTATGCTAAAGATAATCTTAATATGAGTGATGACCTGACTAAATTCATTATCCCCTCACAGCCTGATGACCCATTGCACATGCTGAATCTACTTCTGTTAAATCTTACACGACTGTAAACAGCTGCAAAGAGGCATCTTTGCCACACTGAAGTAAATACAATGCCCAATTTAAAAATAACCCCCAATAATGGAAGCCAAATATAAACAAGCTCTACAGCAGGCAAAAAAAAAAAAAAACTCATTGCACATAAAAATAAATGTAACTCCCAACATGCCAAAAATGCTCATGCGAAACTTAGCAGAGAACTTCAGCCCTTGATCAAATCATCATAAGCCATCAGATATGAGATAGAATAATCACCAATGCTAAAGACCACCATAAAACCTTCTTTAACTAAGATAAAAACCTTAAAAATAATACCCAGTACTGCAGACTGCTAATAGTAAATGATCTCAGACTCATAGGACATAGCCAATCTACTATTATATAAATTTAGCTCAAGCTTCACCCCCTTTCCCCCAGATGTTTCCAGAACAGATTCCTGCATGTATGTCACCCCTCCCCCAAATCTCCCAAGAACATGTCCTCAAGGCATGATCCAAGACCCACAACACTTTTTTTTTCTATTGCATAATAACATACTGGGATATTCATGATAACATATTGGGATGCCTGTTTGCCTATTGGCTAAATTGAAGTAAGGCTTATCAAAATTCCACAGATATTATTCAATATCAGCCTCCAAGCAGGCTATGTGAAGGATAAATGGAGGAAAACAACAGTCATTCTACTGCAAAATGGTGGGGAATCAACTGACTTGGATAATAACAGAACCATAAGTCTGACAAGCCTCATCTATAAGACTACGAAATTATCATTATGTAATTAATAAAAAGGGCATGGCAATCTACACACCCTTGACCCAAACCAATTTAGCTTTGTCAAAGGCAGCTCCAGCCTACTCAACCTGGTTAACTATTTTTAGGTTACTGGAAGTACAAATGAGGGAAAGTCAGTACACAGCATATATCTAGATCTCTCTAAGGAATTCAACATCATTCCGCACTCTGGTATTCTTAACAATCTCTCCCAGCTAAATGTCAATCCCTATGTAATTTATGGATAGAAAACTGACTCACAAATAGAACCCACAAAATTAAGGTGGGAAGTTATATCACCTCCCAAACTCCTGTCACCAGTGGTTTATCCTTGGGGCACTCCTCTTTGGCATTAAATTCTCAGAGACCAAAAGCAATGTGAAGGCCTTATGGCTCACCAGATTTGCTGACGACTGTAAATTAGGTGCCACTGCTAACTCCCCAGAGGACAGCAATATCATCCAAGAGTGTCTTTTCCAGACAAATAACTTGTATCTAAGCTATGGATTAAACATAATTGTCAAAAAATGCATAACAGTATCCTTCAGCAAGCACAACATCCCCTGCAGCTATTACATTGACAATACGCCCCAAAAATCGATCTAGTAGTTAGGGAGCTGAAAACCTATATGGGAAGTTAACTGCTGTCCGATCGCCTTGTATTATACTACTGCAAGATAGTAAGTTTTTGTTGAGCAGCACATTAGTAAGGCTATGGCAAGTAGGTCCAAAGATGTGATCATTCCACTATTTGTGGCACTTATTAGACTAACTGTTAAACATAATCCTTCTCTTGGCATCTTGTTCACTCACTTGACACAACGTGAATGCCCATAGCATTTTCTCACTAAGAAAATGAAGGGTCTCAATCATAACAACTACACTGATCATCTCAAAGCCTTTTCACTATTCTTACTATCATAAAGGTTGCTGAAAGGTGATCTCTGCCTCACATACAGAGTCTTAACAGATCCTATCCTATCAGATCCACAGCACATCTGCAAGTCCAATGGTAGTAAAAACACTCTGATCGTACTCTTGTTTGCGATATAAATAGAGAATGTTGGAAGGATAAATATGTATTACAGAGAATTTCATGCCTTTGGAATCATCTTCCTCTCCACATAAAGTAAGTACTGTACATATGTAATCTGGATAAATTACTATTGTTAAACAAACTTCCCAGGATTCCATGGCTAGGTTTCTAAACATCCTTCAAAGTCAATAGTCTGGTAAGAAACTGAATCTGTACAAACACAAGAGAGAGATTAATGCTAAAAGAAGCCTTGCATATCTTTGTGAGAAAATCTTGCATAGCTTTGTAAGGCCTGGTACTCCTACTGATGGCTGTCCATCTTTAACAAGGTGCAGCGGGCTGTCTTGGAAAGTTAATTTATTTATTTATTTATTTTACATTTGTTGACAGGGCTAGTCTAACTGGATATATGTCCATTTTCAGTAGAGGCCTGGGGAGAAAAGCTCCAAACACCACAGTTATAACAAGGTTAAAGATTACATTAAATAGCTAACAAAATAGTAAGTAACTAGGTAGTAGATTACAATAAAATAGTAAATAGCAGTTATATCTAATACATTGTATTGATCATAAAATGACAAAAAACAGAAAATAGGACATGAATCTTCAGAGGAGTAAAATGCTTAAATGTTACAGTAGTTTTACTGTTCTCTTTTCATTTCTGCTAAACAATATTGTCTAGATTTGAGTAGAAACTGGGAAGTGGTAGAAACAGAGGTGAAATTCTAGTCAGGGTTATTATAAGGGCATAACCAGTGTGTTCTAAGGAATAATTTGAGTTTTTGTTTGAAGATGGGTAGGGAAGGAAGTAATATAAGTTCACTAGGTAGAAGGTTCCAGTTTTTGCCAACTGTGTTTGAAAAGAGAGAGTCACCTGCCATGTTGTTGGACTTGTTTATGCTAATAGTTTATTAGAAGAGCGTAAGGTATTGAGATTTTTATAGGGGATTATAAGGTTGGAGAGTACTGGAGTTTTGTTAGGATCATTGAGGACTTTATGGGCTATGGTAAGTTGGTTAAGTTGAAGCTGATTATGTAGTTCAAGCCAACAAAGTTGTTTTAGATTGTGACAGTGATGGGTTCTGAAGGGGTTACCAGTGACAAATCGGGCAATATTATTATAGGAGCTAGCTAGTTTGAGAATGTTGCTTTTAGTTAGGTTAGTGTAAATTGGTGAGGTGTAGAGCAGTATAGAGATTAGAAGTGATTGGGCAATAGTGGTTCTAGTTGTAGAGGTAAGGAAGGGTCTAATCCTATATAGGGAGCCCATTCTTCTGTTAACTTTTTTATAGTGTTGTTAATGTGAGAGTTGAAATTAAGGTTGTTATCTATTGTAATTCCAAGGAGTTTGGTGTTGGAGTCAGGAGAAATGAGGATCCCATTATTAGAGATGACTGAGAAGTCTAATGGTGTGGACTTATGGGTAGGAGTAAAGAGTAGGAGTTTTGTTTATTTGGGATTCAAGAGGAGACAACACTTTAAAAACCTTATTTCTACTGTGTTAAACACCTTCTGAGTTATAGATTGTAGTTCAGAAGGAGATTTGGCTGTGCAAATAAGTGTGGAATCGTCTGCATATTGTATGCAGGTAGCTTGTGGAATAGCTAAATGCAGATCATTTATGAATATAGAGAAAAGTAGAGGGCCTAGAACTGATCCCTGGGGGACACCCAAGGTGACAGGCAGGAGGGATGATTAATTATTCTCCCAGAGCACTGCTTGCTGCCTTTTGCTGAGGTAGGAAGTGAAGCATTGTATTGCTAGTGAGTCAAACGAAAGAGATTTTAGTATATTTATAAGCAAAGGGTGGTTGACCAAGTCAAAAGCTTTTGAAAGCTCAATAAAGAGAGCTGAGGAGAGAATGTTATTATTACAGTTTCTGTTGATAGAATCAGTTAAGGAAAGAAGGGCAGTAGTGGTGCTATGGAATGGCCTAAAACCATGCTGGGTATTGGCTAGTAAGTTATGCTGAATTAAGTGGCTCAGTAGTTGGTGATGAATGCATCTTTCCATGATTTTAGCTAAAGGAGATAGTAAATCTATAGGTCGGTAGTTGGAGTATTCATTCGAGTTACCCCCTTTATGTAGAGGTATAACATGAGAAATTTTCCATATGTCTGGGATGGTTCCTTCCTTAATGGTTCTATTTATAAGAATCAATATCGGATAGGTTACAGAAGTAGCTGCTTTTTGCAAATATTCAGCTGAGATCTGGTCAGCAGAAGGAGTACAAGGCTTCAGTTTTTGCATGAGTTTGAAGATAAAAGTAGTCGAGATGGGTTGTCATTTGAAATTGGGAATAGGGCTATTATTGGGGATAAGAATGCTAGCGTTATCAAGGGATAGTTGGCTGGCTAGGGATTGTATGTTCTCAGTAAAGAATGTATTAAAGGTGTTAGCAATTTCGATTGGGGTCTTGAGATTAGTGTCTGTTGGGCTTGGTGTACTGGAGTGACCAGGGTAAAGGAGTCTATTGATACTTGCCCAGAATTTCTGTGGATTATTTTGCTGTGTTTGCAGCATTTTATAGTAGAAGTTTTTTTATCTGAGAGTATTGCTTTTTTGTCAAATTCCTCAGCTGTTTAAATACTTGTTGATCTGCTATAAGTTTACTACATCGCCACCTATTCCAGGGTTTGTTTCTGAGTAGAATTTTTTGCCTGGTTTCTTTAGAAAACAAGGAGCTAGTTTTGATCTAATTCTAATGGTACGCTTAGGTGCATGGTGGTCTAGGATAGTTAAGAATTTAGAGTTGAAGTATTTGACAGCCTCTTCAAGTGGTAGGGCTTTTAGGGGAGACCAATTGCAAGCAGTAATTTCATTTTGGAATAGCTGTATGTTAAAATTCTTGTTGCTCCGAATTGAGCGAAATATTGTGGGTTGGGCAATATCAGTCTTTTCCCTGATTATGTAGGTCAGGGAGTAGTCACTTACATCAAATTTAATGACAGTTCTAGTTTTTATAACTGACAGGTTAATAAAACATGTTAGGTAAGAGCCACATAGTATTCTTACATAAATTTATATAGTGGCCTAATATTTTTTTATTAGAGATGTATCTACTTTATATTTAAGACATATCCTGATGTAGGAGAGGGGTCTATATCTATACTACTTTTATCTTGCATTCTGCAACATATCTGAAGCTGTTATCTGTTTGAAGGAGATTAATTGTACTTAACACTGATTATAATGGATTTATCTTTCCCATACATAAGGATTTAATGAGATGTGTAAGTTCTGTTTGTGGGAATTAGAGCTACTGTGAGTTCATCTGTGTTTATCAATGCAACAGTAATTTGGGATATATTAATGCTGGCCAAATGTAAAGCATCACAGGGCTTTATCCTAACATTGGGTGTGTTTTAAATGTTTATAGGAAGCAACATAATTTCAACAGGGTGCTTGACTTTTTCCTTTGCATTTAATAAGATTAAATAGGAAATAGTGGAAGCATTTGCACTGGAACTATAACTTATAAGTTGTAGATTATGTGGTTATAACATTACTTCTGGTCTGTTCCCTGAGCTTCTAGTTATACACTATGCAGTGTTTAATTTGTTTTTGTTGGTAATTCAAAAAATATAAAAAATAGAGACTGGTAGGTCAAGTAAAAGAACTTTGTTTGGTATTCTGTGGATGTAGTTGTGTGGAAAGTGTAAATCCTCAGAGCTTTGATAAATCTTGGCCTTTGTTTTAATTACACTTGTCAGTTGTTTTATTGCGGTGCCTAAACTGTGGTTTATATTTGTTGGGGTGCTACACTATATAGATAGGACATCCAAGAAGCTGCTTTTTGTGCTGAATATCTATCTATCTAACTGTGTGTGTGTGTGTGTGTGTGTGTGTGTGTGTGTGTGTGTGTGTGTGTGTGTGTGTGTGTGTGTGTGTGTTAATCACCCTTGCAGAAACAATGTTTTTAGGATCATAGTGTAACAAGGACATTGTTAAACAATTTGCATCATACTCTTCAAATATGTTATTAGACTTGGGGTTGAAATATATGCTTCCTATCCAAAGGATGGTATAAACTCACAAATGTCTTAACAACGCATATACATTTTAAAAGTTATTTTGCACTTTAAGCAGCAAACCTTGCTTCACATTGTAGAATTAATAATATTTCAGAAAACCATTCCTGTAAAATAAGACACAGAGAACATGTAATATCTGGCTTAGATCCAAGAGTAGAAGACTCTGAAAGATAGGTTGACCCACCATCCATCAAAAGCCCCAAATTAAAAACAAGAAAAAAAAAATAAAATGAAGATCTAGAGAAGAATAATGTGCAATTGCAAATACATCAAATTAAAATGAATGCTTGGATCTTGCTAACATTTTCAAAAACTAATTTCACTGCAGGATGTTAGTTTGCATTGGCTTTGTGCTTAATGATTTTGCCATTCATTATCACCTATGCAGTAAGACCCTACAGACAGAATTAGAGTAGTTACATTAGAATCCAATACTTTTCTTAAAAGCAGCAAATTAATTGAAAACCTTAGCAATAAACTACAATCTCTGTAGATCAATACCAGCAGGTAAATAAGTAGTCAGAGTTGTGTTGGAAAAATGCATCTGAATAATTTTACTTTTAATCTGAGATCAAAGTGATAACGCCACTTTACAAATGCAGAGGGAGGAGGAAGATACTCAGGAAATGTAAAAATAAAAAAAAAAAAAAAAAAAAAAAAAAGATACATACCACAACAAAGAAACAAACTGGAGCGAATAATAGCATGAATAGATAGAAGTGTTATGAAATGGAAAAAGTCCTGGGAATACAAAGTGGAGCTAAAGGCAATGATGCGGCAAGAGAGAGTGAAAACTGTTGTTATCACAGTAACATGTACCAGTGACATGAGCTGGTATGAAATGGAGTTAACCTGCTATAGGTTGTCAAGAATAACATAGAAAGGAAGGAAGGATGGATGTGAAGTTATAAGATATGTAAAGGATGTCATTGAATTACTAGAGTCCATATTAGCAAAATATTTTTAGTTGAAAGGACAGGAACAGAACTTAGTTATGTGTTATGGTGGTAAAGATAGAGGAATGCAGAGAATGATGGTAGATTGAGCCAGTGTATCAACTTTCAGAAGTGTCTAGGGAGAAGAATGAGAAACTGGATGAGATAGTAAAGGAGTGGTTAAGAGAAAGAGGGTTACGGTCATGGAAGAGAAGAGTCTGCTAAGTGATATTCCAAGCACCAGGTGCAGAAGGAACTGGACTTTTTTGAAAAGAGTAGTTCAGTCATATGTTTCCCATATGAGGTCCTAACCAAGGTTAGGGGGTCAGAGATGTCCAGCTGAAGGTACTTTTAGCCAAAAGTAATCAAGCCACTATCTGGATGAGAGAGGGGAGAAAGGGTACAAACATAAAGTCAAAGATGCTGGAATGAGTTTTCAGGAGAGTGAATTATAATGAATTGGTGAAAAGAGCAAATATGAGTAAAGTGGCGTCTTATGATCTGTAGGAGTAAACAGGCAATTGAAATGGGTTAGCAATGCAGTACTTATGATGATGGATAAGGCCTGTGGAATGGAGCCACCAAAAAAGAAATATCTGATATTCCTTTGAAGAACGATGAGGCTAGCAATTAAAGCAAATCAGCATTTGAGTGGTAGAAGGGAGAAGGTATGTAAGCATAAAGAAACAAGCAGAAGGTGACAAAATAATTGAGGGAAGGACAGGCAATAGATAAACAGTAGGTGGCAAAGGCATTCAAGATGGAGAAAATATCTTAATTATGTAAATGAAGGAAGGAAAGGAAACATGAGCTCTTTTGACTGAAAAAACAGAAGGAACGTACAGAAGACAGTAAAAAGCATAGGAAGTCAATGAGTACTGTCCTTTACAAAGGAGAGTAAGGAGAGGGAACTGTACTAGTGGGAGCTACAGATGAATAGGGGAAGCAGTGGAGAGGCAACAGTATAGAGATGGGGGATGTAGGCCAGTAACCTTCTTCCTTGAGGTTAATGTACAGTGTCCAAAGAGGACACCTATCATTGTCCGCTGTATAATGACCACTATGTAAGTGATTACCCAGAAAGAGAATTTCAAGATATTACATGCTAATACAGAAGTGCCTAAAGGCTAGATATCAGAAAGTATGGTAGATTCGTGTTGGGGGCACGCTAGGGAAAATCTATGTTTATCTGGTACTATTAGCTGACCAGCATCAACATCAAAATTCATGGAAAGAATTTGCAGGGAAAAGATTTGCTGCTTTCATAGAGGGTAAAAGTTTCTGGGCCAAAAACATAGCTTCATGACAGATGAAACTATCTGACAAACCTGATCCAGCTTTATGACTGGTTTACAGGGGAAGATTTCAAAAGAAACATTCACAGATATGGTCTATCTGGAATTCAATACAGTTTTTAACTGGGTATTGCAAAGGAAGCTGCTATAAAAACTGCAGGGGGTTGAGATTAGACCAAGACTAAGGAACTAGATAAGCAGATGTCTGTATGGTTAAATTGTAGAACACAATGGACTGTAGTGAGAAGGCCAATATCAGAAAAAAGAACGTGTGCAGTGAAGTACTACAGGGTCAGTCCTAGGTCATGTAGAGTATCAAGTGGACAAGAGTCCAACTTGTAGATTTTAACTCATAGGTGCTTAACTTACAGTATGTTGGATGTGTTGGGTTTAAGTCCCAAATGAGATCAAATATTTTTGCCTTTTATGATATTCAATTCAATGATTGATATTCTCCATAAAAAACACTGATGTCCTGGTTGCAATTCATGCACTGGCAGTGATCTGTGTACATGATCTTCTCTCTTTCTTCCATAATTGTGCAATTCTAGAGTTAGTATAGATAAGGAAGGGATGGTGGCCCCCCCACCCTTATGTGGAAGCAGAAGAGGTTTGTTCCCATAATAAAATGCTTTTTAGAGATGTTTTAATGCACCAAAACTTCAACTACATTTTTTCATCCAGCTGAAGTTTCAGCTACTTGAAGCTCATAGAAATATATGGAAAGTGACCAGTGTACTTCAATATGCTCATTTTGGACATATCTGAGGGAATAATGAACAATATCAAGCTCTATTAATAACACAATGTGTGTGGGGGGACAGCAGTAGAGGATGGAGAAGAGCCTTTTTTTATTGTAAAACTAATTAGCAAATCTTAACCAACAATTGGTATGTATAATATATTCAAGAGCAGTAAAAACAAGCATATTTTTCTATTTAACTCATTCATGCAACAAACAAAAACTACAGTGGTAAGATTAACATTGTGAGAATATATACAGCTATAACATAAATTATTTGCATGCAGAATTATCCTTAAACTACTCAGCTCTAACCTTATAACGGATAAATAAAATCTCCAAATAAAGTTTCAAAGAGACTGTTATCTGTATAAGTTAATGTTGTGTTATAAATTGTTTATCAAAACTTTTATTTGCCTCCACCCATAAAGCCAGTATGGCCTTATTGAGTGAAGGACCATGTCACCCCCTTCTAAAATCTCCATAATCTCTACACTGTATATAATGCAGATTATACTATACAGTAGTCACAACTCTTTCTAAACTGAATTGCTTGATAAAATAAATCAACTTCAGAGGAAAAATAAGGACTGAGCATATGTTATTATTTAATTTATGTCTTAAGCAGAGTTTTGTTTCCTTTTTTGCATAGATTATATAAACATGTACTTGTGTAAACAGGCATTCTATAACTATGACCAAAAGTGATCAGCAAAGCACAACGACACCAGTAAATGCAAGAAAATGTGATGTAAGGCGAAACAATGAAGCCACGGAGGGAGATTCAAACCAAGTTTATTCTGCTATAACATTAACCTTGACACAATTCAGCATCACAATAAGTTTTCGTTTAACGTTACTTCGTCAGATGTGGGGGTGCAATACCTTTTCTCCAAACATCACTCCTAAAACTAGTGACGTTTGGAGAAAATGTATTACACGCCCACATCTGACGAAGTAACTTTAAACGAAAACATATTGTGACAATGAATTGTGTCAATGTTAATGTTATAGCAGAATAAACTTGTTGGTTTGAATCTCCCTCCATGGCTTCATTGTTTCGCCTTACATCGCATTTTCTTGCATTCTATAACTATGCTCACAGCTTATTTTATAGACACCATATGTAAAGCAAAGGATTTTGCTGACTTGGTGACTGTACTAGGTTGCATTGATTAATAAGCTGGTTAAGTCTAACAAGCTCATCACGTTACTCATTCCTTACTTTAAAGTTAGTTCATGTGAAAAAAGCCTGTTTCCACCTGATATATCAAATTTTTAAATGTTACATTTTAAATAGCTAAACAAGCAGACAGAGGAAATAGACATGCCCAGATTACGTTGAAAGGGTTTTCTTGCCTAAGTTTCCTGATAGTCTAGAAATATGTTCATTTAAACAATTGTAATGAATATTTCGTATCTGAGCTGAGCAAAATATGAATTCTAAATAATGATTAGTATATAATAATTTATTTAAATCCAATCATTCTTCCGATAACATCAGAGAATGACCTCTAATTGAACATAATTCTACTTCATAAACGTTTGACATCAGTCATATTCAGATCTCTACCTGTGGATTCCTAGGCATGATCATCAGTTTTCAGTAATTAATTAATAAATATGACATCTCATAAATTTAAAAAAAAAATCTGTCATTGCTGGAAATGGCAGCATGCAACCTTTTTCGTGTTTAGATTTACAAATAATTTTCCCTGTGAATATCAGCATGTTTTTCTTGTCTGTCCTTGCTATACTTTCCTCTTCTATATACCTCAAATGGTATATGGTGCTTTAATAAGATGTAATCTGTAAATATATAAGTAAATAAATATTTTAATTGATCTACAATCAACTTAGCAAGTGTCATTTCTACTCATCCTGCCTCTGCAAACTGTTGAAATGTCGACCATGTGGAACCGGTGTCTCCATACAGAGCAGAATGGAATGATTTCCATCTTCCGCACTGTAGTGCGATCTCGGAGTTGGTATATTTAAGTTATGGGGGGTGTGGGGGGCAGAGCCCCCCACAGGGTGTGCAGTAGTATTGTGAAGGTAAGTTATTGTTGTGTTTTTGTTTTTTTTTTTTTTTTTTATTACATGGTCAACATTTCAAATGTTGATCATATAATCTCGGCCATATGGTCTTCAACATTCTGAAATGTCGACCGTGTATAGTAGACCCGTTTACATTTTATATATATATATATATATATATATATATATATATATATATATATATATATATATATATATATATATATATATATATATCTATATCTATATATATATATATATATATATATATATATGTATGTATATATATTTATTTATTTCCAGTTTGATGGTTTGATGACCAGGGATGTCCACTGGGCTCAGGGAGGCTGTTTTCAGTGGAGGCCCGGAGAGAAAAGCTCCATGTTAAAAGTTTAGATACAGATACAATATAGAAAAGAAGAACAATTTACAATTATGTTTCATGCTAGAGAGCAGGTGTAATTTCTTAGGTACATGTTACATTTAGATACAGACACAATATTATGAATGAACAATTTACAGTTACATTTCATGTTAGAGAGCAGGTGTAAATTCTTAGGTACATGGTACAAATTTGATAGATCATAGCTAGAGAGGCTAGTAATCATAGTTGGGGAGGGGTTTAGAGGTTGAGAGAGAATTATAGGACTAGGTGGGGAGAATGCAGTTGCATTTTCTGTTAGAGTAAAGGTAGGAATGTAACTGAGATTTAAAGTTTTCAAAGTTTGCACAGGTCCTTAGAGAAGAAGGAAGAGAATTCCATTTTTTTGCTAAGGAAAAGGATAGCAGGAGTTGACCAGCAGGGTGATTGGGTTTTTGGACACAGATTAAGTTTTGGTGAGTAGATCTCAGAGTTCTCTGAGGGGTGTAGGGGAGAAGGATGTTGCATAGAGCAGGGCACTTAGAGCGTAGAAAGATTAGTTTGTGGGCTATATATATATATATATATATATATATATATATATATATATATATATATAGATTAGATATATCTATCTATCTATCTATCTATATATATATATATATGTGTGTGTGTGTGTGTGTGTGTGTGTATAGATTCACTTTATAATATCTTAATATCAAATTTCAATATCTCGAAACTGTGAAATTTAAAACCATGAACGTAACATAAACAAAACACTACACCACACAAACACAAATACACCTACCCGCCAACACTACAGTAAACCAAAACAACACACACAAACACAACAAAACTAACACACACACACACACACACACACACACACACACACACACACACACACACACACACACACACACAGACCCTTGCTAAAAGCAGGGGGTCAAGCCCCCCTGTGCCCCCCCTACTTATATATACTAACTCCAAGGTCACACTAAAAACCAGAAGGCAACAAACCTACTACTACCCATTCTACACCCCCTTACACAAATACACACCACATACAAGCAAACACAACCACTCTCAACACTTACACACTCATATTCTAACCTACCTACCCTAACCCACATCTAAAACTCCTCAACACACTCACACACACACACAAACCCTCCCCAAAACCCTTGAAAAACATTACACTTACCAAACGCGCCATCACCACAACATATTCGACATTTCTGTATTCGATATTCTCAACCTTCGCACACCTGCAGATTTGACACTTTGATCTCGAGATACTGAATGTCGATATTTCAGTAATTCAAGATTCCAAAGTGAAACCATATATACACACATATATAATATATATATATATATATATATATATATATATATATATATATATATATATGTGTGTGTGTGTGTGTGTGTGTCATTCATTTTGTTGAGCGTATCTGTACTTCTTACTACCTTTATTATTTTGATATGAAAACAGTGGTTATATAGTCCACCATAATCTGTACATACTGTTGTTTAAATTTAAGAAAACTATCCCCTATTCAACCTCTTTGGCATATCAGCAGCAGTAGTTCAATGACAGCAGGGTTTCTTATGCAATATTCAGTTTTTACATAGCCAAGAAGCCATCTTGCATTTCCAATTGTGAAAAAAAAAATCACAGTGGGCACAATAGATTGAATAACATTTGTATTCCTCAAATATATTAATTTAATAATAATGAGAAACAAGAACAAGATAGTGGAAGAATAAGTAAAACTTGAAATGTTAGAATAATAGCTATGTGCATTTGCATGAGTACAATCTGTTACTTTCACCAAATGTGATACTGTACTCATCCCCTCGTGTATAATGTGTTATGTCTGACAATCCTTTTCTGATGTGTTTGCTTTGCCTGTTAACTTGTCTTTATTATCATCTTTGTGATTTCTGACTAAAATCAGCAGAAAGTATTATTATCATGAGTGCATTCAAGTGCATGGGCCAAGACAAATTTCTCCTTTCACTACATATTAAAGGACAATCCGTAGACTTTGCTTTAAATAAATTGGACTGCATACTTGTGGAGATTGCACTAAAGGTTATCTTTGTAGATGTTAGCTCCACAGTAATGAACTTCAATGATCACATATTTTAACATCTGCTATTATCTTGAGTAATGAGGATAACTAGAATATTCTAAACCTCAGTAATGCTAGGTAGTGCTAATAATGAAACTAGCCATTGCTCTGCCTTGGGGAGTAAAAGAGGGTGGAGAATATGTCAAGGTAGTGCTCTTAATTCTGTATTTTTGCTTTCCTTTTGATTCTCTTACCTGCCTGCCATTTATTAATCCCCCCAGTCAGTTGACTTTTTATTCTCCCTACTGGGCAAGAGATAACAGAGGGTAGTCATCACTAAAACAGCTATCATTTATTTCTTGTGTTTGTTTTTAAACTCTGCTTTGTGCATTTACAGTTGTTCATTAATTGATATAGTCATAAATGTAGAATTAATTTCCATCTGTCTTTCAAGTTAGGATGCTATTAATATCACTAAACCTTTTTAATCCTTCTTTAGCTCATAAATCAGACCAAGTGTTTGTATTTTATAAATATGCATAATGTATTTTGTTTTGCATTGTATTGCACGGATAGTAAAACGTAATCAAATAAATAAATACAAATAGATTCTGAGATTTATTTTTTCAAAGGTTAGCGCTGAAAATACTTTATTCAACAATTCATAATTTCTAAGGTAAATTTGTTATGCAAGACTGCAACTTTGTTTTTATTTTATTTATTTATTTTTTTGACTTTTATTTAAGGCTGAGTCTGCAGAATTTTTATCTTGTAAAAATGTTTCCATATAAGTGAAATCTCAGATTCCCAAAATACTGTGGAGGTGACAGTTCAAATCCTCACATTGGTTATACAGCTTTAGTGATATCATGTCTAATCTTCATTTATGTGGATTACTGAAGACAGTCTTATTTAGCATGGATACATGAATGTCCTTTTACCTAGCTGTTACACAGTGTTAATAGCAATAACTATAAGAGGATACGTTTATTTTAAAATAGAGCAAGATAATTTACAGTGTTTCAATGAACGTGTCCATTTTTATCTTACACATTTGCTTGATGTCTGCTATTGTCAGACTGTTGGGCTATGACCTACAAACTTATATTGCAAATATGGAAGTGTGTATATGTCTTTACTGAACTGTTTTCGCCACAAGGAACAACACAGTAATAGCTGTTCGTACATTATAGGTTGATATGTTGTTATTAGGCATGTGGTACAGGGGACCATTGAAGACCCTGATCCATTTTTGTAATTGCCCCTAAAGCACTGTCTGGTTAAATGAATTGCTTAAGGTTGTGGCAAATGAGGGTGACAGAATCAAATCATGTACCCAAAGAAGCAGCTTTGTCAAAGTTCATAGCCTTAAACTACCAGAGAAATAATTAAAATGCTTGTGGGCAAATGGCTTCCAGAGTCACCTCCTGAAATACTTCACTTGCTGAATGATAGTTAACAGCAGATTGCAAGTACTGAGGTAAATTTTTTCCAATGATTTGCATGTGACTGAACCTTCCCAGAAAGTATTACAGTCTCCTGACTAAGAAGATTTAGATATTTTTTGTATATATCTTTTTATGTGTTGATTGTTAATAATGCAAAGCATACATGGTTGTTTAACAGACAATGCCAAGGCTGAACTCCACAAAACAGACTCATTTCTGACACATGGCATTTGTTTCTATCACCTTCCTAATCTCTGATGGAATTGTTTTAGACTAACACAGCATTTGGTCACAGTTCTACAATTAGATTCCCTTTCCAACAGGATTTAATAGCTGCCAATGCAAATATTCTTTTCACTGCCAAATTCAAACTGTTAGTTTATTTCACTAAGATAAATGAGTTTAAAACCTATTTAATGTTAATGAGATATACCAAAAATTTAGAAGGCAAACTGCCTTTTCTTAACTTGCAGAAAAATCGAATGCAACACCAATGGAAACAAGGAGTCTAGTAAAACAAATCCAAATCCAAAAAAAAATATTAGACATTCAAAATGCCACAAATGATTAATATCAGAAGATGTGAACAATTGTTTTATTATATGTGTGTTGCAATAATAATATTAAAAAATAAATAAAACTGAAGATTTTGCATCAAAAGTATTTGCATGATAGTTATTTTGTTAGAGCCAACCAAGAGCTAGTTTCAGACAGCACAGAGATTGTTATAAACGTGCCAGTAAAGCAGGCTTCAGGTAAGGTGGCATCTGCAGGGAGAGATTCCATGGCAGAATCTGCTTACTCAAGGCCACCTTCTGCTTCAGATTCTGCTTCTGAAAGTGGTGTGGAATTAAATTGCGACAGTTAATCACTATACTTTTTATGGAAGACATAGAAATTCTTAGGTTTAGGGAATGTATGCAGTACTGGTAGTTGAGTTCTAACATATTACACTCACAAGTATTAAGACTCATTACTTAGAATAATGCAGATTTTAAAACATCAGTGTAAAATGCACATAGCTTATAGCCAATAGAGGAAATGTATTTTCTTTTAATAATGGAAGGGGGGGAGTTACATTGTGTATTTAGTAGTTCTCTCTCTCTCTCTCTCTCTCTCTCTATATATATATATATATATATATATATATATATATATATACACATATGCTGCGGTGGTGGTGCTGCAGTAGCGTTGTCGCCTCATAGTAAGACGTTGTCCCGTTCGATTCTCAGCTAGAGCGTCTTCTGTGCGGAGGCATACGTGAATGGGGCATGCCTTCGTTGAAGGTTGTGCATCAGGGCTGGTAACCCGGTACGTAAAAATCCACTACCATTCATTAGTGGACTGGAGTTCTGCTGTGGTGACCCCTAACCGGGAAAAGCCAAAAGACACAAACAAACATATATATATATATATATATATATATATATATATATATATATATATATATATATATATATATATATATATATATATATATATATATATATATATATATATATATATATAAATATATTATATATAGGTTTGGAATGGCTCGTAGGTGAAACTGGGATGGTCAAATGTGTTTTTTCCATCTTCTGTAATGCCATTCTGAAGAATTTTCGAATGCACATTAGTCAGTGATAGTCTACATTTGCTAATGTGCATCAAACATTCTGATAACAGACAGCAGTATAGTGGGGATTGGGAAATGTACCCTTTTCCTCACTGTGGTGTGATCTTGGAGTTGGAATATATAATATGCTGGGGTGTGGCAGGTGAAGGGGGGCTTGCAGCCCTGTAAAACACTACCGGTAACACAGACTTCCAGCATTGGAACATCTGGTTTTTGAATGTCGATTTCATGGTTACCATTTCTAATATTTTGGTAATTTTGTATTACTAAATTCAGAAAACTCATTCAATCAAAAGGTGGACAATTGTTTTGATTTCCACATTTTGAGAGTAAACCACATGCACACACACACACACACACACACACACACACACACACACACACACACACACACACACACACACACACACACACACATTTTTTTTTAAATATGTCCCTGAGAAGAATGAGAATTCATGAAATTAAGCAAAAACTCTGATGATGATGATCCACAATTTGTATTGTAGAAGATCAAAGACCTTTTGTGAGTCATATGGCACGGTAGGTTTTAACATTTCTGAGTAAAGCTTCACTGGAGTAATGTCTCTTGTGTCTCTTTGTCATGAATCCATGAGTCTTGTGTTAAAGCCTGGTATACTAAGTGTTGGGGTTTGTATTTCTGCTGTACAAAAGATGAACATGGAGCTGAAACATTTACTTTGTACCTAAATTCACAAAAGGTGTTTTTTTTCCCATCAGGTATTGTGCATGTTGTTGCTCAACATTTTCTAATTCAGGGTGAGATATGAGCTCTAAACAGATACTCATGCGCAAACACACATATGCATCTCACCCCCCACCCCCACACATGTCCATGCATGTGAGTATGGTTGTGCAAACACACATGCACACTTACTCACACAGACATAGTTAGCTGATAGAAAACACCACTTCCTCAAATTTCTGAGTGGATTCTTCATTTCTTTCTCTCTTTTCAAGGTCAGACTCTTAAATAAACTACCTAACATTTCAGAACTCCACACAACAACGGATGACAAAAATCTGATGTCCTTTACCCTAAATTCATAACAGTATGTAATATTTTCATCTGCATATCCATATGTAGGTGCTGTTCTAATAATATATAACTAATCAGCTTAAACAAATGTTCTGCTCTAATCACACAGAACTACTAAGTCTACCATACTTTACTTGTCATGAGCAGGTCGTCACCCTGAAGTAACCTTTGCTCAACAATAAGCCCCAGGGACCTCAATGCTCCCTTAATTAATGTATTGTTTATCCAGGCTTTTTCCAATAAGAATCTAAATATAATAGCAGTCTGCATCCCTACAGGCAATAACAATGATATCACAGAAGTCCTCACTTGGGTCTCCACCAACATCCCTTAAGAAGCTCTAATTCTAGGGCTTCAGTACTGACTGGCTAAAACTAAAGAATGATACTTCCAATTATAATATCAGTCTCTGTGGCACCAATCAACTAACGTTCACCCTGACTAGATGCAGCACAAATAGCAATAGACAAAGCATCCTGGACTGCATCCTAACAATCACCCAAATATAATCTCTTCTGTAGGCTCCCTCTCAGAAAACTTAAGCAAACAGCTACCCACTTTGGTATAAGAAATTGCACATGCCCACAAAAGTTCACCACTACAACCTCTTATGTAACATAACTCAATTTAATCTAGGTACTTTCAACATGATTCTGAACTCCATCAAGTGGTCAAATTTAAAAACCCTACAACTCAGTGAATCTCTATCCCTTTTTAATTCCACTTCTATTAATGTACTACACAATGTATTTATTTAATTATATTTGTTTTCCAGGTTAGAGGGCTGATCTCCATGGACCTTTTCAGAAACAGCCCTGGAGCTGTATCTGTTTAAGCTGTGTCAATAGGTAGGGACAGTCAGGACAAACTTTTCTAGTCAGAAACAAAAGAGTTAAATTCAAACCAGCTCTCTGACTAACCGGGCAAACAAAACTACTAATGAAAGACAGATATACAGCACAGTTTTACTGGAAGCAAAACAAAACTGAGTTCAATCTGCAACAATACAGGCAGCTTAGAAATCAGGCCAAAAACAAGATCAAATCTGTCAAAAGAATGCTTTACATTAACCTAGAGAAAACAGGTGAAATTTACCCCAAAATATTCTGTTCTTCTGTAAACAAACAAAAACACCCTGGCCAAACTACTCAACTATATGTCTCAACAAAAAATAGTCTGAAAGTATAGCTAGACAGTTCAGCTCCTTTTTTTATCCAAACAGTAGCCAACTTGTTAAATGGCATAGCCATGTCCCCTCCACCTAAACAGGATAATCTCCATTGCCTCAACCAAGTATCTCTCCCATCAGTGCCCAGCATCTGCTATTAAAAATCTTCTCCTCTGGTTAAAGCCAATAACACCTACCATAGACAGTCTTCCAGGGGACTGTATTAAGATAACAACAGATACTCTATCCTATATCTTTTCTTTATAACTGAACCATCATACAACGTTATGTTACAATACACTGGAAGAAATTGTACATCCTGCCACTTTATCTTCTTCTTCTTCTTTTGGCTTTTCCCGGTTAGGGGTCGCCACAGCGGATCACCTGTCCACTCATGATTGGCAGTGGAGTTTTTATGGTGTCGAGTTGCCAGCCCGGCGCCCAACCTTCCACAGAAGGCACACACATGCACACACTCACACCTAGGGCCAATTCAGAGTGTCCAATCCACCTACAGCATGTCTTTGGGATGTGGGAGGAAACTGGAGCACCCGGAGGAAACCCACGCAACCACAGGGAGGACATGCAGACTCCGCATAGAAGGCACCCCAGCCGAGGATTGAACCGGAGAACCTCTTGCTGTGAGGTGGCAATGCTAACCGCTGCACCACTGTGGCTGCCCAGATCCTGCCACTTTATAAAGGTGACAAATTAACTGACTTCACCAGCTATAGGCCCATTGCTATCCTATCTTTTCTATCAAAGGTTGTTGTAAAGTGCACAGTAATCTACTCTTCCCATGTCAGCATAGCTTTTGACCATATCATAGCATCATCTATTCCCATCTCAATTTCAATACCTCCATTAATCAACACAAAAATGCTTTTATTTTGTTTTTTGCTGTATTCCTGGACCTGTCCAAGGCCTTTGTCACCATGTCACACCTAAAGTTCCTTAATAGATTATCTTCCTTATGATTAGACACACCTTTTAAATCATGGTTCAAGAGTTACCTGTCTGGTAGAAAACAGGTAGTCAAATGGTACTCTGATATCTCCTCTTTTCTTCCTGGATCTATAGGTGTCTCCCAAGAATCCATCATGGGCCCACAGCTATTTAACATCTTTATAAATGATCTAAACAAAGCTAGAAAATGCACCACTGTCATGCAATATATGATCAATTCCACACCAATCATTTCTGACAAAATTCTATACAAACTACAACTAAAGGAGCGGTACCTACTGTCTGTCAAGTCATGGCTAAATAACTGGCTCACAACTTCTATTGACACTTTTCTCCCCTAAAAATACTCATTTTCAAATGTAGACCATAAAACAACAAGAAAGCATTCTTTTCTGTAACCATTTTTCTTAGAACTAAAACATCACTACTGGCTAGACCTTGTCAACTGCCTCCATCACTCCCAACGTATAATTGCACAATCTTTCATCTGCAACCCTAAAAATCTGCCCAGGCTTGGCACAAACTGTCCTACAATACACACCAAATAGAACTCAATGATCAGGTGAGAAGCACCTGTAACTAGAATGAAACCAGATCCAAAAACTTAGCAAGTGATTCTCTTTTCCTGCCATGTCCCAAAAATGTGGAACACCATATGACAGCCACAAAGACTGACCAATAACCTCAAAACTTTCAAATAGCAACTAAAGCGACATCTAATGAGCAGTTGATCCTACTGTTGCTCAACCCCATGATAAACAAATTAATCCAAAAAAGGAGATCTAAATCATAAATAACTTAAGTGCTTCTACAACCTTTTACTCCCCAATATTCTTCAGCTTCTCTTAACAATTAGATCCTAACTCTCTTCTACTCCCTCTTCAGTCTGTCACTGCTTGCACTTCAGGTTCTTTTTTATCTCCAACTATCTCCTAACTATAATCTCCACCAAGTCAATGTTCTGCTGCAACTCCCCCAACTTTTATGTTTGCTCAAAACATTTTTATTGAAGAAAATATTTTTGAAAAAACAACATATTACAAATTGCGAAATAGAAAATGACTTGCATGCATTAAATCAATCAAACATATGGAATGAATATCCAAAACATCTGAAACATAGAAAACACCAAACTATTTCCAAGGGTGTCCAGTAAGATAAATACTTTAGATTTTATATTTTAAAATTTTAAATAAAATGGAATTGCAATCAATTATTTTCAAGTATCTTTGTAAGTTTCATCCAAGCATTGTAATAGGAAGTAATTCTTTAATTTCATGTCTTGAATGTAGCCATTCAATTCACAATACATTAAGGGTGATGTTCTTGAATTCTATAAAGATGGGAGAAATTTCACTTTTCCCATTAGTGGTAGTAGTTTTGCAAGCAATAGCTAATAGAATCCAAAGTAAAGAGTATTTAGATTTAGAGACACATTTTGGAATAGAGGCATTAAACAAAATCAAAAATTTGGACAACTGAAAATTATCATTGAAAATGTTTTTTTAAAAATAATTATTTTTTTCTCAAAAAGATTTAAGCAAGTTATACTCATAAAAATATGTTTGCCAGTTAGCAGTCATCTTTAACTTGCAGCTCCAGCATCATAATTCTTTATTAGATATTAATTCTGCTTTATGTAGAGTAAAATAAATGTGATGAACGTATTTCAATGTGAACAATTTCCATTGTAAAGATAATGAGGTTTGCATTGAAGAAATTAATATACATTTTTGCCATCTTCAGAAGGAGGTTTATTATCAATGTTTTTATAATAATTCCAATAATTTTCTTTAAAATATGATTTTGTGTTTCTAATTAGTTTATACTATTTAGAAAGATGTCCTTTCCATTGAACAGTTTGAGTAGTCATAATAATTAAATATCCTGTTAATTTAGGAATGTTTTCCTTTATGGTGTATACATGAAGTTGATTTTAGTTATAAAATGATTTCTTATTTCATGAAATACCAACCACACTTCATTATCTATATTAAATGTATTCATAAGTTCCTTCATATTAAGTATCTTTCTAGAGTCCATCAATTGGTGCCAAAATATTCCATTTTCTTTCTGAGAATATTCATATTATTAGTATTAAATGATAATGTTGTAGATCTTAATTTAGAGGGAATAGATTTATTTTTACCTAGAGCAAAATCTTTCCCCATCCAATACAGTCTATTGGTCAAATTATTTGTATATTGAGAGATTAAAGAGACAATTGATTTTAATCATATTTGTTCTTGAAATCATTTCCATCTTGCCAAATATGAAATGTTTTACCATAGAGATAGTGTTTTGAAAATAGATGATAAGACATACATATCAAAGTCTGGAAGGTTAATTCCTCCTGCCTACCTATCTTTTAAATTATTATCTAATGCAGTTCTTGTTTTTTAAGGATGCCACAAAAAAATTAGCACACATTTATTTAACTGACAAATATACAATTTAGGAGGAGGTAATGAAATGGCTTGAATATAATATAATATTTTGGGGAAGATAACCATTTTAATTGGTAATCTCTATCCTCCATTGTAAACAATAACTTATTCAATTTCTCAATGAGGAGTTTAGTTTTTATTTGGGATATTACTAAAATTAACATTAATTGTTTTCATTGAATTTCAGCCTAGAAATGTTGTCAAAGTCATCCATAACACCCATTAAAGACTGCAAAGAATTATTATGATGACTCAATGTTAATAAAATATCATCAGCAAATAATTGAATCTTTGACACTAATGTGTCTGTGAAAAGAATTCCTTTAATGTTTGGATTAATTCTGACACAATTTGCAAATGGCCTTATGACTAATGCAAATAATAGAGAGGACAAACCCTGGTTTGTACCCTTAGTCATTTTAATTGATGTAGAAGTACTTGACACAATCTTAATATAAGCTAAGGAATTTTCATATTGGTACTTATTTAATTGGATAAACTAATGTGAAAATCCATATTCATCCAGAGCCTGAAACAAATAATACCAAGATAATGAATCAATAGCTAAACTAACTGTAGTTATTTCAGATCATTTACAATTAATATAATCAAATAATATGAGGATTCTTTTAATATTCATTCATTTAAGCAATTGATATGCACTGAACTCAAATGGATGTTCATCAAATTAATATTCACGAAGTTAATAAAATTAATAGTAATGTATATTCAGTTTGTTAAATAATTTTATTTATAAATAATCTGATTTTTTTGTTTTTTTTGTTTTGTTTATCTTTTTTTCTTTTTTTTATTTACTGATATCCTGGTATTTGTTAGATATTTGTTAGTATTTTATTTAGTATTTATTATCAAGATGGTATGACATACATACATTTATATTAATTATTATATATACTGTATATTTTGTATATTAACTTTACATTTACATTCATTATTTTAAATTTTTAATTTTTATTTATTTATTTATATTTTAAATTATGTATTTATTTTTTTTCACACATGTACATTTATATTTATATATTTATAATATTTATATTTATATTATTATTTTATTTATATGAAAATATTTTATTTGATGATTAATTTCTTTTTTTTATTTTTATTTTTATTTTTTTTTTTTTTTTATTTTGTTACAGATATTTAATTAAAATTTATTTTAATTTGCTTATTTTTATATTATTTCTATTATTTCATATTATTTTTCATCACTCTTCATTTCTATTTTTTTATATTTTCACTTTTTTTGCCTTTTTTATGAATGACTTGATTGCCTTTATTATGACCTATTTTGTTATTTTTTCTTTTTTTTTATTTTTATTTCTTTTTTTTTTCTTTTTTTTGAAATCTTTTTAATGTTTTATTTTTTTTTTTTTTTTTCTTTTTTCACAAAACCTTCTTCATTTTTCTTTTTTCGTGCCACTACTTGTTACTTTTTTAGAAAATACTACTATTTTAGAAAATAGAATGTTTTCATATAAACCTCTATTAAACAAATAGATGTTTTTAAAATTTTTTCTATTGATTTTTCTTTGTTTTTAAATTGGTTTAATAGACAGCAATGTATTATATTTGTTTTTTTTTTAATTTATTATTTTTTTTTTATATTTCATGCTGCTATCAATTAATAATTAATATGTAATTATAAAGTTTTCACATAACTTTTTACTTTTTGTTTTTTGTTTTTTATTTTTTTTTTAACTTGAATTAATAATTATTTTTAAAATGTATAATTAAATTAAAATATTTTATTTTTAATAACTTATTCTAATTTTAATGAATAATAGGTTAAGGGTATAAATTAGTTATGTGTTCTTGGGTAGTCTAAAAATTTTTTGATTGAAAAATTTGAAGAATTGAACAAATGTTAGCATGTAAAGAAAACTAACATTTGCGTGCCTTGAATATATATGAATATATAAACTGAAAAAGTTAATAAATAACAAAAATTAAAAAAAAAAATTTTTGAATAGAACAAATGATTAAGATAGAAGATGTGTTGACCAGTAACTAATGCAACATTGGCGGCAACTTTGACAATACAAAATGAAAAATTGACCTAATATAATACTATAAGCCAATACTGATATAAAAGTAAGTATATTAATGTAATGCAATTAAATTAATATATTTATATGTATGTGTCTTTTTGCCTTCTGAAATTTGCCTTGAAATATATGTAAGGAATATGTAAGACTGACAGACGACTGACTGTGAATCTGTATTAGGTTTCTATTTTTACAATATTATACTGTGTTACTTTAAGAGCTTGATTTTTTAATTACCATATTAATTGATTTATTGTTTTTGTTATTGCTTCACTTGCCCACCAAAATTCATTTAAATAGATGGGTATTCTCTGTTGTAAATTGTATCTGAGCGGTGAGTTAACCTAACATTGTGAATTATTCCTTGTTTCCTATAAAAAGAAGTTTTTTTTTTTGAAAGACGGAGTTTTTCCTGTGGCGATCTCTTCTGTTCTTAACGCTATTCTTTTAATATTATCATATGTATTCCTATATTTTACAAATCCAGTTTGTTCTTCATCAATTAACAAAGGGATCAAATGTTTAATTCTATTAGCATATATAGCCATAGACATTTGTAGTTAATGTTTAACAGGGATATTGGCCTGTATGACAAGCATTCTTTAGTATCTTTGTCTGGTTTTAAAATCTGATGTATTAAGGTATATCGACAAGAAGGAGTGATTTCATTATTTTCTTTAATTGAGTTATATACTTTTAAAAGTAAATTTAAAGCTTTCAGTGTAATAACTTCTATGTTTCTGTGATAATATTATCAAATCCAGGGGCCTTATTTAATTTTAATTTATTAATTTCTGACTTAATATCTGATATTGTAATTGATTTATCGATTGACTTTATGTCTGCATCTGTTCATTTATTCTTGATGTATTTTTTCAAAAAATATTTTACTACCATTTGTGGTTGAGTTTTTATAATGTTAGTTTTAATAAAAGTAAAATGTTTTCTAAAAGATTCTAAAATACCTTCTAAATCATAGGCTTTTGTTAGTACCAGGGAAATATAATTATTTAATCTGATTAGAATGTATAATCGTTTTGTTCTATTTCCTATTCATCTTTGATTTATGGAATTCATGGAGTAAGAAATTCATTTTTTTTAAGTTAATCATAGTTTTATGATGTGCTATCTGTAAATAATGTTTATTTATCTCATCAAATTCATTTTGCAAACTAGTGTCTCCTTATTGGATATCAAGCTTCATTTTATTCAATTTCAGTTGTAAATCTTCATGTTCTTTATCCCAGTGCTCTTTATTATTAATAAACCAAGTGAGCATTCTACCATACAAATAAGATTTCAAGGAATCCCACACAAATATTTCTGAAGTATCAACAGTATGATTTATTTTCAAAAAAAGTTTGAATTTCCTTAGCATAAAATTATTTGAAGTCTTTTAAATTAGTTATATGAGCTGGGCTTCTTGTAATGTTTAGACATTGTTTGGGATTCATTATTAAATCAAATGTGATTGCATTATGATCAGGTAGATGGCATACAACTACCTTAACTCTATCAATTTTAGAAGAATTGTTTCTAGAAATATAAACCCTATCTATTCTTGAATGAGCACCACGGTGATGGTAATAATATGTAAAAAAAATAGTGAGTTAGGGTCAGCAAAATCATTAACATCTATAATATTAATATTATTGATAAAGTCTAATAATGCTTTTGATGTGGCTGATTTTCTACGTGCATTCATTGCATTAGTATCTTCATCAGATAAAATGCAGTCAAAATCTCCTGTAAGTATAATATTCACCTTAGAGTATTGTACAATATCTTCAAAATGATGCTTAACCAGTTTGACTCCGAGTCAAGGAATCCAATGTAAGTTAATTAATGTGTAAAGTTTGACATTTATTTTCAAGGCTACTAAACATAACATGCCAGAATTATCATGAAAATTGTTTATAATTTTAGGCATTAAAACAGAGTTTATCCACAGAATTGCTACACCTCTTTTATTTTGATTATGATGCAAACTTACTAAGACCAAATAGTTGTTTAAGTCTGTCTATATCTCCTTGTAATAAATGCATTTCCTGAAGAAAAACAATTTGAACATTAAATAGCTTTAGATATTTAAAGATACTTCCCTCTTACAAATGTTATTTAGACCATTAACATTAATGGAGATTCATTTATTACACATATTCTGATTGTCAGTGTATTTAGCCATATGTATCTAGTATTGTTTCAAGAAATGAAAAAAAATCTTAAAGAAGAAAAAACAATTATACTCATCTTCTGGTATTTTAAAAATATTAATCTTAGACACCCTTAAGCAAACATTAAAATAATAAAAAAACAGTAATATCAAAATTAACTAGCAAACTAAACCCAACACGAGGTGTAAAACTACACACTTGAAAAGTTTTCCATTCAAGTGCACCTTCTAACTTAATCACAAGACCAGTTTTCTGCTCCAACTATCTAAAATATCAGCTCTGTATTGAAAATAGTAAAGAAGTTTTTATAAATGTTTCAGTTATAATTATAACATTAAAGCATAAGCTTTAGAAATTAAATTAAAATTATAGCGGAGGTTAATATGAACATAATAGGTATACTCAAATCAATTAGATTACTATATAAACACTTGTCTAGAAATAAATATGAAATGAACCAATAAGGAGCTTATAGAATATAATATTTAAAGCACTCTCATGAAATTGAGAAGTAAAACATCATTGCATTACTGATGAAAGGACATATTAATTAAGCTATGTCAGAAAAAAAACTTATAAAAAACATATAAACATAATGCATACCTCAATTTACAATATCAAATACAAAGGTTGCAGTCTATAAAATGAGAAGAATCCCATAACAATATGTACATTACTTCAATTGATTAGCTTTTAAAAAGGTCTTTGATTGTTCAAATATAAAATAAACTTAAGTGGAGAAGCTCTTATTTTATTTAGGAAAGCTCCTTAATTTAGTGCAACTGATAAGGGAATTATAGAATACTGTAATTTAATAAGTACTACTAAATATTTTTAAGAACACAAATAACAATTTAGAAGGAACAGTGAGCAAGTTTCCATATTAAAGTTTCCATATTAAACAGATTAGTAACTGTATTTAGAGCACAACCTAGAGCTGTTTACTGAATTTCCTGTTTGCACTTATTTTTAAAATCATTTTTTTTCTCAAAACTTGCATTTTATCTGTCTTTGGCCTAGCACTCTTGTGTGGGGTCATTTACTGCACTGTTATAACTTGTTGATACTTGTGAACCTCTGCTATCTCTGAAAAAAACAAAAAAACAAAAAAAAATCTTGCTTTTTCCCACTTTTCTGAGATTTAAAAAAGTTCAGTTACAGGCTTGCTGTTCTTGAACTGTTTGTAAGTTTCTTGGAGGCCATTTTTTGCTTGGGCTAAAGGGAAGTCTCTCTGTTGATCAGTGGCAGTGAAAAACATTGAGCAGCCTGCCTGCCCCTGTGGGAGTGGTTACTGACTTGAAACTGTAGTTTTATTGGCCATTTTGGGTCAATTCCAAACTCCTTCATCTTCCTCTCTTAAAACCTGGTTGCCATGTGGTTTTGGCATCTTTTCAGGCTTGTTGGCTGTTGGTGAAGCACCCACCAAGAGGAGAAAATGCTGAGAGAAGAAAGGAGGCACTTTTGAGATTTTAAGCATTTTTCCTCTGTTTATTTGCTAAGTTTTTCTGCATAGCCGCCTATTTTGAGCATTTTCTGGCTTATGAAACTTGATTTCTGCATTACTAACTGTATTTAGAGCACAACCTAGAGCTGTTTACTGAATTTCCTGTTTGCATTTATTTTTAAAATCGTTTTTTCTCAAAACTTGTATTTTATCTGTCTTTGGCCCACCACTCTTGTGTGGGGTCATTTACTGCACTGTTTTAATTTGTTGATACTTGTGAACCTCTGCTATCTCTGAAAAAAACAAAAAAACAAAAAAAAACTTGCTTTTTTCCCACTTTTCTGAGATTTAAAAAAGTTCAGTTACAGGCTACCTGTTCTTGAACTGTTTGTAAATTTCTTGGAGGCCATTTTTTGCTTGGGCTAAAGGGAAGTGTCTCTGTTGATCAGTGGCAGTGAAAAACATTGAGCAGCCTGCCTGCCCCTGTGGGAGTGGTTACTGACTTGAAACTGTAGTTTTATTGGCCATTTTGGGTCAATTCCAAACTTCATCTTCCTCTCTTAAAACCTGGTTGCCTCATAGTTTTGGCATCTTTTCAGGCTTGTTGGCTGTAGGTGAAGCACCCACCCAGAGGAGAAAACGCTGAGAGAAGAAAGGAGCCACTTTTGAGATTTTAAGTATTTTTCCTCTGTTTATTTCTTATGTTTTTCTGCATAGCCACCTATTTTGAGCATTTTCTGGCTTGTTAAACTTGATTTCTGCATTAGTAACTGTATTTAGAGCACAACCTAGAGCTGTTTACTGAATTTCCTGTTTGCACTTATTTTTAAAATCATTTTTTTTCTCAAAACTTGCATTTTATCTGTCTTTGGCCTAGCACTCTTGTGTGGGGTCATTTACTGCACTGTTATAACTTGTTGATACTTGTAAACCTCTGCTATCTCTGAAAAAAACAAAAAAACATAAAAAATCTTGCCTTTTTCCAACTTTTCTGAGATTTAAAAAAGTTCAGTTACAGGCTTGCTGTTCTTGAACTGTTTGTAAGTTTCTTGGAGGCCATTTTTTGCTTGGGCTAAAGGGAAGTCTCTCTGTTGATCAGTGTCAGTGAAAAATATTGAGCAGCCTGCCTGCCCCTGTGGGAGTGGTTACTGACTTGAAACTGTAGTTTTATTGGCCATTTTGGGTCAATTCCAAACTCCTTCATCTTCCTCTCTTAAAACCCTCTTTTGTGCAGTTTTGCACGTTTTTGTGCATAGCGCAACAGCGGGCAGCGCCACCTAATTGAGTTTAAACTATTCCTGGCTCCACAAAGTCTGCTCTTCACTTTTTCCCTTAGAACTGCTTTATCTCTCAATTTAAACATCATATTCTCATTCTAAGGCCCTTCACTGGTCCAATTAAGTAATCCTACAAGTTAGCACTATTAAACCATAAGTACTACTTACTCTTATACTCTCTACGATTACTCTGTCCTCTATTGGTCTGTCTTAAATTCAGTTTCCCTATATTACTCTAGCATGTCCAAAGGTCAGTCAATGGTTTCCTCTCCAGTCCAGTTGGTGAATCTGGGAATTTTGAGGCAATGTTACAACTGTCTCATGTACACGGACAACCCTCTCCTCCTGCAAACAGGTTCAAATATATGTGAGAGATGCAACTATTTAGCCAAACTGGAGGCTAAGCTCTCTCATCTCAAAACTGGTGTAACCAGTCAGGAGGGGACGGTAACCTCACACAACACAATTCCAGTATCACATAGTCCCACCACCTCAGCGAACCAAACACATAAATACACAAAAACATGCTTGTAGGCTCTAAATAAAAATCTACCTAAGCAACAGAGACCTCCAAAGCAGACATCCAAGCAAACGCTACCTCAAAACAAAACACACACAACACATAGCCCACAAAGTCAGTATGCCAAGCAGCCACAGCCCTTAAGGCTGAATAACACACCTGATACTCTTGTAATAGGTGACTCTATTGTCAGACACACTGATGTCCTGCTCACCAGGCTGAATAAAGAGAAGGTCACGGTGAGCTGCCTGTCGGGTGCTAGGATCCACCACATAACGCAAGCACTCAGGTCACTCCAAAGCAAATACAAATATGACTCAGTCATTGTACATGCTGGTGTGAATGACCTGAGACATACCTCCCTGGACTACATGAAAAGAGACATAGAGGAGCTCTCTGATCATGTAGCCCAGGCTGGTATGACCCTGACCTTGAGCAGCATCTTACCCTCACCTAGAATGATGCCACAGTACAAAGACAAAATGATCGATTTTAACAATTGGCTAAAATGTTGGTGTCATTCAAAGGGGATCCAGTGTCTGTCAGCCTGTGATGACATGCTCGACAAGCCACGCTGCTTCGCTAAGGATGGCTTGCACCTGTCACCACTGGGCTTTTGGATATTGGCAAAGGCTCTTGCCACCCCCATAGTGCCTTTTTTTAGGCAAGGCTCAAAAGTCAAACCCAGCCCCATAGACAGCACAAGGAACAAGAAACTAAGGGTAATGCTGCTTAACGCCAGAAGTCTTAACCTCAAAATGCACGCACTCAAAGCTCTCCTCAGTATGGAGAACATCGATATCTATGCAGTGACAGAAACCTGGTTCAAGGCTCCAGAGAGCACCCCAGCACTACCAGGCTATATCTCATATCATGCTTTTCGGCACCAAAACCCAGACCGAACCACAAAAGGAGGGGGAGTTTCCATATTTATCAAGGATATCCACACCTCCAGGTTAGTGGCATTGCATGAAGTATCGGAGACCATCCATGCACAACTAACAGTGGGCAAGACTGCTTTTCAGTTTATAGCATCCTACAGACCACCCTCTCAAAGTCAGGTATCCCACTCGGCTTTCCTGAAAACATTGGAGAACATGAAGATCTCTCCGAACACCATTATATTGGGCGACTTCAACTACCCAAACATTGACTGGGATCACTACTCAAGCCACAGCTCCTTAGCCCAAAGGTTCCTGGAAATTATAAACTCAAATGCTATGGAACAACTAGTTACCACTCCCACAAGAGGGGACAACATACTAGACCTGATCATTACCAACATGGGGACTCTATGCTCCACACCAGAAGTATATCCCTCATTGGTAAGATAAGACCATAAATTAATTTCACTGGATGTCCACATCCTGACCCCACCCCCAGCCCAGAAAACCACAGTGAAAAACTTCTCAAAAGAGAACTTATCACTTCTCAAAACTGAAGTGGAATCCTTCAAGGCCCCAGGGCCAGTGGAAACTACGGCCCAAACTGCAGAATCCTATATAAACCATTCTACGGACATCTCCAGGAATGCATGGATCATGCTATCCCAAACAAAATCAAGACCCAATCATCCAAAGGCAGGCGTTCAGTCTGGTGGACCCCTGCCATAAATAAACTGTACAACAGAAGGAGGAAGCTACTACATGATAGAGCAAAATCCCTAATAGGGAAGGCATCTCTGATCAGTACTAGCAAAAAATTACAATCCCTCATAAAATCCTCCAAGGCCAGCTTCGAGAGAAAAATTGCACAGGACACCAAAGACAATCATAAGGCTTTTTTCGGTTATGTTAGGAACCTGGGATGCAACTCCCAGACTTGTTCTGAGTTGATTCTAAATGACAAAAAATACACTGAACCCACAGACATCGCCAATATCCTGGCAGACAGGTTCAGTGCAAACTTCTCCACCCCCTCCCCCCCAAAAGAGCAAGTATCTATCCCAGTAGAGGGCTGCCTCCCAAACATCTCTGATGCTCAGGTGAAGGCTGCCCTCTCCAAAGCAAAAAACACTGCTTCCATGGGACCAGATGGCGTCCCAGGTTACATCCTACATGAACTCCAACAGGAACTAATCCCTCAAATAAAACAGCTATACAATCTCAGCCTCACTACAAGATATGTGCCCACAGAATGGTGTACAGCAACAGTGGTCCCACTCCACAAAGGTGGAGCCTCTACAGACCCTGGAAACTATCGCCCCATAAGCCTGACTAGCTTATTCTGCAAGGCTATGGAGAGGATCATCATGGAGCTCATAAACAAAGACATTGGGGACCTACAGACACTAGATCTTACCCAGTTCGGCTTTGTCAAGGGCAGATCCTGCCTTTTGAACCTGGTTGACTTCTTTGAAACAGTCACCAAAGCCATAGATGAAGGGAAGGTAGTCCACACAGCCTATCCGGACCTTGCAAAGGCATTTGACACAATACCCCACTTGGGCATCATAGATAAGCTATCCAGCTTAAATATAAACCCCTATGTCACAAGATGGGTCGCAAACTGGCTCAAAGATAGAACCCACAGAGTGAGAGTTGCTGGAGCCATGTCAGACTCGAAACTGGTCACAAGTGGCGTCCCACAGGGTTCTGTCCTGGGACCACTCTTGTTCGGTATATACTTTTCCGAGGTACAGGCAAATGTGGGAGGACTATGGCTCACCAAGTTTGCAGACGACTGCAAACTGAGTGCCATAATCGACTCTCCAGCTGACGCAAACATCCTTCAAAAAGGTCTCACAGAGACAGATAACTGGTGCCAGCACCATGGTTTAAAGCTAAATGCAAAAAAATGTATAGTCATACCCTTTGGCAAAAACAATGTGCCCACAAATTACCACATAGGTGGAAACCCATTAAGTACAGAGAAAGTTATTAGGGACCTGGGGACCCAAGTTGATAGCAATCTCTCCTTTGAAAACCACATTGCCAAAGTGGTTAGAAAGACCTTCTACATAGCCCACCTCATCATGAAGGGTTTCACATCTAGATCAAGAGAGGTAATCATGCCCCTTTATTCATCCCTCATCAGGCCCATCATAGAATACAATGCCCTTTTTGGGATGTACCTTACCCGACACCTGCAGCAATTAGAAAGACCCCAAAAGTATCTCACCAAGAGGATCAAGGGTCTCAAACAGATGCCATATGCTGCACGGTTAAAAAAACTCCAGCTCTACTCAGTTGCATACCGTCTACTTCGAGGCGATCTATGCCTGACATACAAAGCTATATCAAATCCAGAATTAATGGACATGCTTCACCTCAGTAAATCTAAATTCCTTAGAGCCACACGCTCGAGTGACTTGAACCTCAGCACAGAAATAAATAGAACTTGCTGGTGGGACAGGTTCATAACCCAGAGGCTCCCTTCGCTCTGGAATAGAATTCCAGTTCATGTGAGGCAGAGCACCTCACTGAATCTCTTCAAGAAGAATCTCGATAGGTGGATGGGGGATTGTAGGTTTGTCCCAGGGATTACTCCAGTGTCACTATTAGACAGAGGCACAGTAAACTAAACCTTAAAAAGGGCACAGTATACTCAAATCAAGGGGTGGCGTAAGCCATACAGAATCGGGCTAGGCTTATAATTGCCCCAGGGCAGATAGCCTAGTATGAACCTATGAACCTATGAACCTATGAAATTCTAGTATTAGGAGGCTATAATGAGATTCACTCACCAAAGATTTGTGCACTCAAAGTAGCTGTCATTTTAAATAATAAGCTATTCAGTTGTGACAAGTCAAAAGAAATCACAAAGAAAATGAGTGCATGTTACAATAAAAGTTATGTCTATTGATAATAATGTTATTAGGGATCCCTTTAACTAAGATACCATCTCTTTAAAACAACTAAAAGCCATACAGTATAATTAAAATTTAAATATTTGTCATTGGTTTGTCTGTGAAGTGGGCGTGTATGTTTTCTACTGCATCTGACAATGGTATACTATTAGTTATTTCTGAGTTTATTTTTTCTTTTTCTTTTTCCCTCTTTCATTTTTTTAAATTCCCTCTCCTCTCCCTTCTCTCTCACTTCTTCCCTCATTTTTCTTCAATTTCCTCTTTGTTTTTTTAATCTTTATCAACTATGATTAATTACTTTTCAACTATATCAGGAAACAATTATAAGCATGTTGTCACAATAAAAATTAGTTGGCTGTCAATCATTGGTCATTTCCAAGCCCGTTTTCTTACTCATCATTAAAAACATGCCCACCTCTAGAAAGACCAAGTACAAGGTACTAAATCAAGTTAAAATCAAAAACTTAATGAATCAGGTGAATCTTTTCAACATAAAATGCATGTACTATATGGGTTCAATGTCATTTGAAATCACATAAAGTGAATTTTTATCTTTTTAAAATGGCAGAATGCAGGAGCGGCTCACACATAACCTTTAAACCCAGTGATTACATCATCAAAGAGCCACACTGTTCTCTGCAACAATTCGTACATTCACAAAGGTAATTTATAAAATAAGTGTTAAAAAAAAGAGGAATGAGACTAACTGAATCATCTCTTCCCACAATCTCGGCGGGAAGCCAAGGATGATGTAAGTTAGCATTTTAAATGTTTAATGGTATATCGCATGCAGAGAGTGGAAGAAGCAACTTATTTAACAAAAAAATGAAATGGCTTCCAGTCAAAGGGAGTCACTTTATTTTAACAAACATATTTAAACATCAAAGTATATTTCTATAGCTATGACTATAGCAAAGCAACATAAATAAATTAACAAAAATGTCTATGTATGAAACGGAACTACCTTAAAAGCAAATATGTAAAGCAACACTAATGAATAATAAACATCAAATCAACTGAGGAACTTTTTTTTTTTAATAGTGACAGATATACAGCTACTTATTACATATGTTAGAGTTCAAAGAAAATACAGAAAAGTCGATGATTAAGTTTTAAAAAAACCCTATAAAAATAATCACTTTTGTCTAACTATCTTATATAGAGACATATAGTACTTATAAAAAATACATTGTTATTGTGTTTTTTCTCACCTTCTAACAAATTAATATAAATCAAATTAATAAAAAAGGAACTAATGGTAAAATCTAGTAGTTATAGATAGTGAAAAATAATATACAAAGACAAGTATAAAGACAAAGAGAAATAAATCATTTTTTACCTTGTATATACTTTGAATATATACTCTATGAGAATGAAATATTTCAATGTGAAATGGTATAATGATTTTCCTTCTTAGCAGAGATTAGTATAGCAAAAAAAATCATTTATATGTAATAGATGTAGCAGAAGTAAGAATAAAAGATTTATTAGTCTTTTGATTTCTTCTTTTTCTTGGCTTCAATAATTTTCCAGTCATTCTTCTCAGTCTGTCTCTTCATTGAACCAGAGCTCCAATCCATGCCTTCTGATTGTTGTAAAATGTTGCTATAAGTCAGAAAAGAAATAACTGAATCTTATGGATCAAATATCTTAGTTCCATCAGGAAGAAAAACTTTAAATCTGGCTGTGAATAAAGGATGAGTTTTAACTTGATTCATTTTTTTTTACTCCTTTATGATAGGGATGAACTATTTTCTTCTGGAAATAACTGTAGAGGAATAATCATTGTCAAATCTTATTATGTGGTCCTTATATTTAGCAGGAAAATTTGACCAGGCTTTATTTGAATTACATTCTTTGTCTTGAGAAATGAAAAATCTTACTATTACAGATATTGGTTTATAGTTTGGTTTGATGGAAGACAAGGAATCCAGGCAGTAATGAAGTTCACCATGTTGTCACCGTCTGTCTTCTCTAGCAGACCATAAATACAAAGATTATTTTGCCGAGATCTATTTTCAAGATCATCAATTTTCTTTAGTAAGTAAGTATTTTGTTTTAAAAGACATTCCACTTGTTGCTCTTCAGTAACTCATCCCTTTATATCATTTAAGATTCTTCAATGTTGGATATCTGGGTTTTCTGATGTAACATAATGTCTTTTAGTTGATCCATCTGATTTTCCCCTATTCTCTAAAAGTGTCTAATTTGTTATTCATTTTGTCTATTTTATTGATAAATCATGTATATCGGTGAGGACGGATTGTAACTTTTCTTGAAAGACAAGTCTTGAGAATTGTTCTTAGAATAGTTCATACTGAAGAACTGTCAAGAGTCCTTTTTGCTTGTAAATGACAGGAATTTGATACAGAAGAGTTTAAAAACTGAATATACACTTCAGGGGTTCTTAGCAGATGAAGAAGAACACAGAAAATAAATTTCAGATTTTAAGTAGCTGAAAATTCCTGTCAGAAACATGTTTAAGACAGGAGAGCAAAGAAAAAGTGCTGTTAGCCTAACACCATCTTGGCCACACCACACCCTAACTCTTGTACTCCACTGGCGGCTTTATCACAGTCTTTAAGCTAAATTATGGTCTGCCTCCAAAAGAACCACATTCCTCTGGATAAGTTTCTACACTTGTTGTATAAGCGTATGATAATTTCTCATTTCTGGTTCCTACTTTGTTATGCTTATTATTCCTCAGACTGCATTGTTCATCATTATTTTTTTCTTTTGGTTTTAAACTGCTGGAGCTTCTCTCCCCAGACATCCACTGAAATGGAGCTTTGACCAGCTGGCCCATTCAAGCAAACAAATGTAAAATAAACAAAACAAAGAAAGAAACTTGGAGAAAACTTGATCAGTTAAAATATAACAAAAAGTTAATTGATCTTCCTCTGGGATACTCTGATTAGGAGACACTCAAAACTAGTACAATTTGGACCTGCACACATCACTGCATGTATTGTGCAAAAAGTCAATGATGAAATGACACTTCAACTTTTCATGCTTGAGCAGTAAAGAAACAAGCAATCAAAACACATGTAGATATGCCAGAGCTAGTATGCTGTATTTTCTAGCCCATTAAAGGTAATATAAGGTGGGAGCCCTGAGTAAGTATTTTCACACTGTCCCTAGTGTATACTTTTTCATGCAATAAGTTTATCTTTTGCTTCCATGACTGCTTACAGAATACAAGATTGAGTGCTTATCATTTTGTGTATTTTTATATGCATATGTGTGTGTATACAGTATATACAGTATATACAATATATATATATATATATATATATATATATATATATATATATATATATATATATACATATATATATATATATGTATATATATAGATATAGATATGTGTGTGTGTGTGTGTGTGTGTGTGTGTGTGTGTGTGTGTGTGTGTGTGTGTGTGATAGATAGCTAGAAATTCACCTGCACCTTTTTGCAAAGATGATTGCAGCACATAGTGGTGGTGGTACTTATCTTACTTTATAGTCACAAACTGGCCTTGTCTTTGCACTATTGTATCCCTATGCTTGCATAGGGGATGAGATTACTATCTTTGGCTTGCCTGTATAGATTTCTTTTTATTTTGCTGATATAATTTCCCCTTCTCCTCTGATGACTATCAAGCCTTTTCTAACTGAACTTAAACCCAGTACACCCGTTGCGGTGAGGAATCCACAGCTGTGGGGAATATCTCAGATTTGCAAGTGTGAGACATTCAAATGATCCATCATCCAGCAGACCTCAAGGACTTTGTACCTTAGCCAGCATCTTGGCAGCTAAGAGCATTCTGTATTTAGGTTCTAATCTTTGGTGTTGAGTTGGGCACCACTGTCACCACGAGGAGCACATATGTTCCACTATGTATATCTGCACCTTCTCATGCCCATGCAAGAGATACCATTACCAGCTTGCATGATCATATTCACATCTTCTGCTAACCAAACGCTTATTCCAGACTACCTCTGCCCACCAGCAGTAGTCTCAACAATATTTCAAGCAAATGGAATTGCCTGCTGGAGACCACCGTGCCTCACATGGGTTTACCTATGAAAGTTCAACAATAACTTTTCACTGTGTACTGAAAAAATTATGGTGAGTTAAAAAAACTATAAAAACAAAATATACATATATATATATTTTTGCAAACAGGCAACCCACTCTGTTCCTGCCAATCTATGCAGCAAGCGTCCCATCCCCCCAAAAATTATATATCACACTCCACAGTCACACTACAGTGGAGAAAAGGGGAGAACAAAAAACAAAAAGCAAAGATATGGCTTGCACAATGCATTATATGCAATGAAAGTCTCTGGGACAAAGATTTTCACAGTGAAAACACACAATGATAGTGATATTGATGACTTGTAGGTATGCCCCCCCTCAGGGTAGGCATGATCATCCTCCTGGCCAGCAACCATGAATCATCAAGCTGCTGTTCAAGCTTGGGTTAACTTGACTGCAGTCAGAGCTTTGTCCTCTATGCTATAACCACATGCTTGCCCATATGGAATACATTTGGATTTGTGAAACTTTGATCACTTTGTTTATTTGCATCTCAGTCTCTATATTTGATCAGTGTTGTTAACAGGACTTTTTCCAAACAGACTGATGGAAATAATTGTAGATATCTATTGCTGCAGGTTAGCTGTTTGCCAGTTAGTTTTTTTCAGTTTCTTTACATTATATTACTTCCCTGTGAGCAAAGGAGATGTTATATTCCAATAAACTCTGATATTCCAATAATGATCAGGGTAAAAGTGCCCATATCAAATATTTAATCTGGAATATTTGTGGGTTGGAGTATTTTATCAAAAATAAGAAAGTCTGGGACAGTGTACTAACAGCCTGTGCTTATGCTGCAGTTTTATTGGAAACTAGGTTACTCAACTAATTAAAATAAGTGATTATTTAATTGTTAATCACAACTGTGGGAATACAAGGGGGGAGGGGTGGCTGCTCTGATTTGTAAGTATTTAGGTGGCACAGGATTTGGTCTTTGATAGATGTTGAGGTGGAGGTGGATAGCAGTGAATATATATTTTCCATCTGTGACTCATTTAATTGGCTCCTTTTTGATCCTAGTACTGAGTCACCACTTCCTCTTAGTGATATCTTCTTAATTATTGCTAAGAAGAGATTGTCAGTGCAGATTGTTGTAATGCAGATGAGGGCAGGTAGGAAACGATCTAAAGAGACCAGCACTGAAATGGTCGCCTAATGGAGGAAATAGTTACAAGCCACGATTATAGATATTGTTTTAACATTAGCTGAGCCAGGTGTCACTGATTTTATACATTTTGCCCAGCAAGTAAAGATGGACAGTTAGGCTGATCTAATAATTGTCTTTAGTATAATTTTTCTAGTAACCATTGACTGCAGTATCTTACAAAAAAACAGCTCCTCTATAATCATGTTTATGCAAAGGTTACTTTTCTTGGAGGGTAGGGTTGAATGAAAGTCTGGCCACGTAGACAATGGCTCATGGTTAGTCTCTGTGTCCAACGATAGGGCTGGTCTATAAACTGAGCTTAGGAATTGATATAGATTATTTGGAAAATGTTATAAAGGTTTAGGAGAATGACCTGCCATTTGGCTTTAAAATTATCACTAGACATAAGGATGTGAGGCTTTACGTATCTTAAAATTAGGTAGTATATCTTTGGCACATCAGCAGTATGACATACTGATTTCACTTTAAACCAGCTAAGCTTACTAAGTTATTTTGGCGAACGTATTGTATATGATGCAGGAGTAGATCCTTTGAGTCCTTATGCATTGATATGAGCTGGGATCGGAGTGCAGTTTAAAAATGATTGAATGATTATCTGTCGTGTAATCAAGTCTGTTACATGCACTTGCACATTTAACAGTCGCACAACATAAACCCCCTTATATACTAGACACACTTCCAACAATAAATGTGCCTATGCTGTAATTTTTTATTACCTCCAGGTCTTTAAAAACATGTACTTTTTTATCACTTCTCCCTACCTACCTAACCATACATTTTCTTCTTTTATATATACCTTTTTATACCTTTGTACTCCACTACTATTGCCCAAC